>NC_041386.1:259360180-259366828 GCF_002162155.2 Triticum dicoccoides | reverse complement strand
CACTGTTCATCCGGAGGCAACATCGATCGGCTTCAGTTAGCAGTAGTGTGGCGAAGGAATCTCTCGATCGGGTTCAGTTAATAGCCATCAATCAATCGCTCGGGTTCAGTAACGCGTAGCCTGTAGTGCAATTGCTCGGGTTCACTTAGAGCCCAACGCCTCGCACCCACGCGCGTACGTGTATGAGAGAAACGAGCATCGCTCGGCCCCCGACCACCCACCGTAACCGGGAACTCCCCGATATTTTCCTCGCCCTAGCTTCTACCATGGTTTTTCCGTCATGGACAGCCCAAAGAATGTCATGCAGCTGCGTCTCCGGCTTTCCCACGATGAAAAGACCATTTTCTGTCTTGATGTTTTGTCATAGAAGTAGCAGCCCACCACATCTATGATGATACCGAGTTTTGTCACAATTATCATCATAGAAGTGTCATAAGCATGACAAAAAAATTGTTCGGCCCAAAATGTCACGGATGTGTCTTTTTTTTGTAGTGAAAATAGAGGCGGAGAAGAAGGTCGAGGAAGAGAAGTGCACCGAGGGGCAAGCTGCCTGGCAGGCCTATGTCATGTCCGAGAGAGTCAGGCAATTGGCTCTTTGGCAGAAGGCTCGTGCGAGGGTCGTGAGGGTGGCGGAGGATGCCCGTGCCAAAGCCCTGAGTGCAGTCAGGCCCAAGCGCCTCATCTACGCTTGGCGGTACGTGGACCGGGTGCACGCTTCCAGCAAGGAGGAGTACCTGTTGGCGCCAGATCACCACACCGGTGAGATCACGCTCGCCCGCCAGCAAGCCGCCAATCAGCACCTCGCGATTTGCGAGGCTGAGGAAGAGGTGTTGAGTCGGCGCGTCGGGCACTTCTAGCGCGCCGCAAGCGCTCCTGCGAGCGTCATGGCTCTTATTAGGAATATAATTTAGTTTCTTAAGGCGATCTCATTAGTTTTGGGATGCAAAAGATACATCTCGAACTTCGGGGAATTATTAGCATCCTTAATTAAGTATGTAAAATGAAATGTTTGGAAACCTTGTGTATCCGTACGCATTTTTTAAGTACGTGCATATAGTATGTCACCATAAATTTAACTAATGAAATGTTTGTGCATGTCACATGCACTAACATTTTATCAGTTAAATCTTTGGTCAAAATTTAGCACAAATTACAATGGTGACGAATAAACCAGGACGGAGGTACTAGTAGTACTTCAGAAGCCCAAACAAATGAGTGAGGCGCCTTAATGTTACTCTCCACTGTGACTAGTCTTATGGGAAAAGCTGGGGAAGATACGGCTTACTTTTTTAAGCCGCCAAGAGAACTGGCCCTAGGAGTAGTAGCTAGGGATACTAGGAGTAGTAGCCAGGGATCGAGTGTGCGAGATGAACTGGAGAAAGTAAATGCAGAGAGATGAAATGCAAAAACACGGAGGGATGTGATGGTTGCTTGTCCGTTTATTTTACCAGACCACTTATTACTGGGAGTGGTTGGGTTTTGTGATATGACAGCTTTATTGCCGCACCATGAGCTGGGTGAGACTCCCGTGCAGCGCCGCCCTCTACACTAGTACTATATCAGTCGTGGTTTTTTAGTCCCCCATTGAATTTGACTGAAGATTTAGCTGACAAAATGTTAGTGCATGTCAACAAAAACTATATCATTGGATTCGTATTTGAACATAGTTTTCTGTAGCGACCAGACCTTAAATGGTCCGATCTCTGTGCTTCAGTGTCATCACTGGATCAGTAATGCTGACACGCACAGTACTTGAAGGATTTATAACAGAGTAGCAATCACACACTTATTACAACGAGTGTCTCAAAAGAGAACTTATTACAAATAATATGGCTTAAGGCCATCTAATAATGATAACAGTGGAAGGCTTGGAAGATAAGTGAGTCCACCAACTCCAACAACATCACTGAGTATAGAACCACGACCTAAAGCTCTTTACTCGTCGTCTGAAAAGTCTGCAACATGAACGTTGTAGCCTGAAAACGGGTCAGCACATGGAATATGCTGGCAAAGTAACACATAGAGAGAAATGAACAGAAATAGGCTACACTACATGCATATATAGCTGGTGGAAAGCTCTATGGTTACAGTTTTGCGTAAAGCCAATTTTTCCCTACTGCAAAGGAATAAATTTTATTTAACTATCATGGTAGTTGTTAAACATTGAGAGTATAGACACCCTCTCAATCCTAATTAAGCATCATCATTAAAACCCAACAAAATTAAATAAAGTCACATGATGAGATTCACATGATAATCCAAGTACTAGATACTCAAGATGTCCATAACCGGGGACATGGCTAACCATGATTAGTTTATACACTCTGTAGAGGTTTGCGCACTTTTCCCCACAAGACTCGATCTCCTCCATTGGAATTCTCACACTACAGGGTGTTTGAGAAATGGATGACCGAGACATAGTCTTTCAGAAGCGCTAGCACCTTACGATCGGGTAGACCCTTACACCTACTTTCCCCTACATCTGCTAGTCTACCACTGTAAGAGTTCACACGACTTAATCAACTATGCTAGAGCCCATAGTAGCTTGTGGATGCACACGGAAGTTTCTAGCATGAATAATCTCATGATCCCTTTGAGCTTGGGTGGTGGTCCATAAAGAAAAACATGCAATCGCTGGAATACCCAGGTGCCTCAATCCAACCAGATGTGTATTAAAGTTACCACCTTAAATAAACCATTAATTATCAATCTCACATCTGTCATGGATACACTCACCCAATCCACATCTACTAGCATAGCATGGCAATATAAGCAAACATAGAAGTAACTCCCAAGGGTTTGATAATAAAATAGGTAATAGGTACTACCTCATCAACTTCCCAAAACCCACAATTTAATTAGATCCTAATCATGCAATGTTTGAGGATTGATCTAATGCATAAAAACTGGGTAGTAAGAGGTATGATCAAAGTGTTACTTGCCTTGCTGATGATCCGTGAAACGTAGAGATTCGAAGTAGCAAGCGGCGCACTCCGAGTACTCTAACGCAAACAAACAAACAAACAAGCATACAATAAGTACTCATATAATGCACAGGTAAAACTCAAATAAGAGATCTAACCAGAAAACTCAACTTAAGAACTCCAGTTTGCAAAAAGAAACAAATCAAACTAAGCGACGGAAGTCAAACGGCGAAAGAAACGAGCTTCGTTTGCTAATCTGGATCTAAGTCAAAATTTTACAGAAGCAAAAACTTGTTTGAGTTGGTTAAACGGAAAGAGGGTTTCGAGACGAAACTCTAGGCGCTTGAATCGCCTGATTCCGATAAACGAGCGAAAAGTTAAACTGAAACGAAAATCGGATCAGAAATCTCGATCAGAAATAATCGCGGAAAATCCGAGAAAAAGAAAAAACGACGAACAGGCTAACAAATGAACGTTCGTTGTCTGTGGCTAAACGACGAAAACTGTTCGTTAAAATGAACGTACGGACGAACGCCCTTGTTGGTGTCAAAACTGGCGGATCTCGGATAGGGGGTCCCGAACTGTGCGTCTAAGGCGGATGGTAACAGGAGGCAGGGGACACGATGTTTTACCCAGGTTCGGGCCCTCTTGTTGGAGGTAAAACCCTATGTCCTGCTTGATTATTCTTGATAATATGAGTAGTACAAGAGTTGATATACCACGAGATGAGAGAGGCTAAACCCTAGAAGCTAGCCTATGGTATGATTGTATGTTGTTCTACAGACTAAACCCTCCGGTTTATATAGACACCGGAGGGGGCTAGGGTTACACAGAGTCGGTTACAAGGAAGGAGATCTACATATCCGTATTGCCAAGCTTGCCTTCCACGCCAAGGTGAGTCCTCCGGACACGGGACAAAGTCTTCAATCTTGTATCTTCATAGTCCAACAGTCCGGCCAAAGGATATAATCCAGCTGTCCGGATACCCCCTAATCGAGGACTCCCTCAGTAGCCCCTAGACCAGGCTTCAATGACGATAAGTCCGGCGCGCAGATTGTCTTCGACATTGCAAGGCGGGTTCCTCCTCCGAATACTTCATAGAAGATCTTGAACACGAGGATCGTGTCCGGCTTTGCAAAATAAGTTCCACATACCACCATAGAGGGAATAATATTTACACAAATCTAATCTGCTGACGTACCCTATAGTGTGACATCACACCATAGCCAGGTCTTTATTCGAATTGTTTTTCATAACCTATCTCAGCGTGTTTCGCGAGGCAATTTTCTTGTCGAAGCAGAGATTGTGTCCCCTTATTGCGGGATTCCCATCAATACGGACATGGGTAACCCAACCGCGCCATCAATTACGGCTCTTGGGGGATAAGCGAGTTTTACCAGGCTAGTGGGGGCGCATAGTTTTGTCCGCCCTTATAAAGGGATAAGGTCTCACCTTTTTCTACCTACGCCTTTTTCCTCCTTACTCATCCATTCTCACGCACTCGAGCTCCAGCGCCCAAGTCCACATCCTTCTCCTCAACTCTCTCCAAACATGTTCGGAGCGGGAGGCAAGTGGATGGCCTACTCCTTCACGGAGGGGCACATCAAAAAACTACTTGGTGCCGGATACTTAGCCACGGATATCGCGCACCAGATGCCAGCCACCGGGCAGATCGTCCCTACCCCGGAACCTCACGAAAGGGTGGTTTTCCTCCCCCACTTCGTCCGCGGACTGGGGTTTCCCCTCCATCCATTCGTCCGCGGCCTTATGTTCTATTATGGGCTGGACTTTCATGATCTGGCCCCGAATTTCATCCTCAACATCTCGGCGTTCATCGTCGTGTGCGAGGCTCTCCTCCGCATCCGGCCCCACTTCGGCCTATGGCTGAAGACCTTCAATATCAAGCCGAAGGTAGTAGGCGGCCAACAAGCGGAATGCGGCGGAGCCATGGTGGGCAAAATGCCCAACGTTAAATGGCTCAAGGGCTCCTTCGTGGAGACCATAAAGGGGTGGCAATCGGGGTGGTTCTACATCACCGAGCTGCGCGACACCAATTGGGTGGCGGCCCCTGAGTTTTGATCCGGAATCCCCACGTGGCTCACTTCCTGGAAGGAGAAGGGCCTGTCCTGGGGCTCATCGGTGGAGTTGGATGGACTCTAGAAGTGTATCCGAAACATGATAAACAAGAAACTTAAGCTTGTCAACATAGTCCAGGTTATTCTCTTCCACCGGATCCTCCCGTGTAAACAACGGGCTTTCAACTTATGGGAGTTCGACCTGGACCAGCACCAGACTCTACACGAGCTCTTCGACATGACGCATAAGGACGTCTAGAAGGTGTTATTCAAGGGCGCCGAGGTCCCCCTTCTCTTACCAAGGACCGCGGGCTAAGCGCGAAGCACCCTGTGAATCCGGTAAGTTCTGTACATCTGGTAGGGTATTTATTTCCCATAGCTTAACCATGTGTGTGGTCTGAGCTCCCATGCCTTTGACAGGACTGGGTGGAGACATCAGAGCAAATTAACTGTCCGGTCCCTCTGCCCGAAGACCCTGCAGACGCTCTCCTCATGGAGATGCGGACTCCGACTCCTTATGAGGTGTCGGAGAAGACCAAGAAGAAGGCCACGGGAACCCGAAAGAGTTCCCGGTGCCAGGTGGTATCGGACACATCGTCCGATAACTTCGAGACACACTCCTTCCGTGAAAACGAGGAGAAGGAAGATGAAGATTCTCCCCCTCCAGCCAGGGGAGACAAGAAAAGGAAGGCCGCCCCAACCGGGGAGGCCGAAGGGTCCAAGAAGGGAAGGAATCTCCTCCCGGACTGCTCCACCATCGCCGCCGACGGTGAAGACGAGTGGCTGCTCAGGGCCAATCCCTTGGCGAAGTCGTAAGTATTCGGATACCAGAGTAACTCATAGCATACCTTTGTTGCACTGCTTCTCCTAACGTCGAATATGATTATGCAGTCCGCCCCGAGCCCGTATCGATGTATCCTCGTCGGACGGTTCCTTGGACTCGTCGGACATGAATAGTGATACACTTCCAACCGCCTCCTCCCCTTGCCCTACGGACAATTCCATTGTCTCAAGGGGCACCGAGCCGGGGGGGAGATAGTCCCGGGGGCGCCTCAAGGCGACCTTCCGGACTCTAGGAGCAAAGGGAGCAAGGCTCCCAGGGGCTCCAAGTTCGGCCCTCAGCCAAACACCGCGCCGAAACCTCCAGTGGTTCCGGACTCGGGCAGGTGGCCCCTTCCAAAAGGGGCAAGCCATCCATGCCGGTGACCTCTGTCCATCCAGAGGCACCGGACGACCTGCTGGGAGCGCTTCGCGGTGCTTCCATCGATGAAGAGCACCGCACTATCATGAGTGCGGTGATCAAGAAGGTTCAGTCCGCCAAGAGCGGACTGACTGAAGCCTGTGCCAGCCTTCTAACAGGCTTTGAGGTAAGTATTTAAAATATAGGAAAAATATTACCGCATAGACAGTAGCCCCTGATGCTCTATTTGGTGTTCACAAAGAAAAGTCGAATAGAGGATCAAATAATATCTGCAGGAGTCTAATATAAGTATGTCTGTATGTGTATGCAGGCTTCGCTGCTGACCTCTGTCGCACTAACTACGGAGGACGCTGCACTGAAGCAGAACCTCGAGCGGTCCGAGAAAGAGCTCGGCCTTGCCAAGAGGCAGCTCGAGGAGAACAAAGGTAAGTGATGCCTTGTCTATATA
>NC_041386.1:259341984-259359971 GCF_002162155.2 Triticum dicoccoides | reverse complement strand
AACAGGATCCACCTGATCCCCTCGATCCCGAGCCGCCCCAGCCCCCCTCCTGCCGATCCTCCCCTCCTTGTCACCGATCTTCGCCGGATCCGGCGCCTCCCCTCCTTCCCCAGCTCCTGGCCGGCCGGGTCCGCCGCCTCCCCTCCATCTCCAGCTCTTGGCTGGCCACCGGCGCGGGTGAGCGAGCGACGGCGGACATTGGCGTGAGGGAGCCTGCGTTTCCTGGACGCGGCGAAGCCGCCATGGACTTTAGGAAGCCGCATCCTCGTCCCATCGCCACCGCCCGAAGCCTTGGCAGACCAGATGACGGGCCCGACGCAAGCTACGGCGAGCGGCGCGACCAACGGAGCAACTCCTCCACGGAGGCGGCATATGTCGTGCCCTCAAATTCAGCGGCAACAGTACATGAACTTCCTCTCAATTTTGCCTTCTTCTTCAATCTTGCCTTCTCTGACCTTCTTGCTTCATACAGATGAACTTCGCGCCCTCTGCAAGACATGGATTTCCATGGAATTCCACTCATACCTCCACAACGAATTGTTCTCAAGGTGGCCTATCAGCTGCTGGAAAAAGGTTGGCCGAACTTAGAGCCAGGGTACGGTTGAACTTCTTCCTTCCTTCGGTTTGTTATTTGCTTATAGCTATGTGAAGTTCAGGTGGTGTGTGAGCATCAGTCCAGGCTACAAAAGCTTTTTTAAGATCTGCCTCCTTACAACCATGTGAAGTTCTGGTAGTGTATGAGCCTCAGTCCAGGCTACAAAATAGCATTCTAAAATTTGCCTGCCTGCTTACAGGCATGTGAAGTTCAGGTAGTATGTGAGCCTCAGTCCAGGCTACAACCACTATAAAATTTTCCTGCATTCACATTCACATGTGAAAAATCCATGTGAAGTTCAACTAGTAAGTGTGCTAGAGTTCAGGTTGGTATGTGTCCGGTTCTGTCAAAAAAATAAAAGGAAAATAGAACATGCATGTGATATGACATGAAGGTCAGGTTGGTATGCACTAGCAGTCCAACCATTCAGAAACTTCATGGAGGTTCAGGTTTTTTAACTGTAGACAGTATTTCCCCTTTGCAAAACAAGAAGTTTAGGTTGTGGAGAGTGCTAAGTTCAGGTACATATAAGTAATCAAATATTGTAGAATTAAAAAAACATGGTGTGAAGTTCATTCTGTGAAGGGTGCTCAGTTCAGGTACAAAGGCATCAGCAGATGCTCAGCTCAGTGCATAGTGTGATGGCTCTCACCACTTTTATATGAGAAGTTCAGGCTGTGAATAATGCTAAGTTCAGTTACAAAGGTATATGCAGATATAACTTGTGTGCTAATAGACATTTTTTTTCTTTTATGTCAGCAAGACGAGAGACGCATGAAGAAGCTTAGAAGTTCCCAGCAGCAAGTACACAATCCAAAGCCTGTACGCGTTGCACCACCCCCTCAATGGGTCACACCTCAAACGCACAAATAGCATTACCTACCTACTCCAGACCAAAAATGGATGACACCCGAAACACATAGATACTTCCAAGATGCTGGGTCACAGCCCTATCCGCACAGGTTTGCGCCTCCACCTAATTGGGTGACGCCGGAAATCCCCCGCGGATTCTTTGTATCCACCAGCAGACTCCCAAGCACGCTGATGGAGGAGAGGGTTAGCTCAAGTCCTGCGTGTAACTCTGAAGGTTATCCTAGTGTGCCTCATCAATGCTAAAGCGAAGCAACTAAACCGGATCCCAGGACAAATCCAACAACAACACACACACGGAGGAGAGTGATCTGCACACTACCACCATTTGATCCTGCTGCTGCTACAAGTTAGAATTCTATGGGGCATAAGGTAGATGGATTGCTTCATAAAACAAAAGAGCAAACCAAGACCAGGATCGCAATACCTCCACAACCACCTCAAGCAAAAATGACGCAAACAAGAGAGAGGCCATCTTCAGCCCTCCTTCCTCCTCGTGATCCACTGTTGCATCCTGCTATGATTAGTCCGCCATGCCCCATCCCAGAGGGACAGCAGCCGACACCACCGGAGTTGCGATCATACACACACGTAAGTGAAACAAAAAATATTTATATACGCATCTTGTATTATCTGCACATTTTCTGCTCCCTCCAGGATAACAAGTTCATAAACTGCATTTTAAGGTGCTGTTTGGATTAATTTTTTTCTTTTTCTGCAGACGCCAGATTTACCGGATTATCTAATACCAAGACTAAAAATGTGATTCAAAGATGTAGAGAAAGCAAGGGAATTTTATAACAGATACACCAGACATGCTAGTTTTGGAATCAGGAAGACGGGTGGAAATGACAACCACAAGTATTTTGTTTGCGCCTTCCAAGGGATACACACATCTTCTGTTTCAGAGGCCAACAGGAAGCGAAACAAAACATCACAGAGGACGGGCTGCAATGCAAGAATGAGGGTGAAGGTGCAGGAGGATGGCACATGCGTGGCAGTGGACATTGAGTACAATCATAATCACGAGCTCATGCAAACTGATGACATGCTGGTATTTTTGCACTCACACAAGAATTATGACCCCACTATTTTGGAGTACGTAAAGCTCCTGCAGTACCATGATGTCAAGCACACAACAATCATGTGCATGCTATCTGAAAATGAAGATGGAAGCTACTTCCTAAGCATGACCGGACGAGACCTGCTAAACCAGTAAGTATTCAAACACCCACATACTGCAATGTAAAATGGCATCCTAGCTCACAACCCTTTGCTAGCAAAAAATAAACAAATGCATGTTTGCATGTGATTTGCAGGAAAGCCATGAATGCAAGGAAAGATGATTTGGATGATGTATTGAAACTTGTTTCATTCTTCAAAGACATGAAGGCAATAAATGATGAGTTTTTCTATGACATCCAAGTGGACAAGGACAAGTCAATTAAAAACATTTTGTGGTCCAATACAAGCTGCCGAGGAGCCTATCAAGACTTCGGTGATTGCGTAACATTCGACACGACTTACAAGACCAACATATTTCATATGCCCCTAGGAGTGTTTGTTGGAACAAACCATCACTTGCAGTCAACGATATTTGATGTTGCCCTGATAAGAGACGAAGATGCAAAGTCATTCAAGTGGCTGTTCGATACATTTCTATGGTGCATGAACAACAAGCACCCAACTTGCATTCTAACAGGTGAGTTCAAATAAAACTCCTCAAGTTTCATCATCTTTTCAGTCTATGGGTCTGTGTTGGTTGGATACATTGGTTTTGTCTGAAAATAATGTAAAGAATGCAGTTCAACCAGTGTAAGCACAGAAGTCCAACTAGCAGTAAAAGAAAGCAAAATTATCTCTCACATGTTTACAAAAAAATTAGTTATGAATGTGAAGTTCAAATACATGAATCATAGAAGTTCAAGGACAAATCTGTAAGATAAATATATGTAGCATGTTCAAAAAATATAGTTATTTACGTGAAGTTCAAGCACTGCAACCACAGAAGTTCAACAACAATGCTTTAAGAAAAATTTTGATTGCAACACTACTAGTTTGTCCTACTACTAACTGTGAAGTTCAAGCACTGATACAAAAGAAGTTCAGCAACGCTGCTATAAAGAAAAAATACATGTGACATTCTTAGATACAATACTACCAATATGTGTAGTTCAAGTACTTGTACAACATAAGTTCACCATCAGTACAAAAAAGAATCAAGTTTCATTTTTTTTAATTCATGCAGACCACTATCATTTCCAAACACCGTCCACAAGCTATGCAGTTGGCACATCATGAAGAAGTACAGGGAATACCTCGCGTTGTTGTACAAAAAGTATAAAACATTCAAAGAGGAGTTCACAGCTATATTAAACTGGCCACTGATGCCAACGGAGTTTGAAGATGCCTGGGCTAAAATCATGCACAAATACAACCTGGAGAACGACCAGATGATGATGCAGCTCTAGAGTGATAGGAAGATGTGGATTTTAGCATATTACAAGAACATTTTCTGTGCTAGAATGACTTCCACACAATGAAGCAAGAGCATGAACCACGTGCTAAAGAAAGGGTTTATCAAGGGGACCCAGAACCTACACAAGTTTGCTAGGTGGGTCAATGCTTGCATACAAACTCAGATGCAGAAGGAGAACGAGCAAACAATGACCAGCATGGTATGATGACAAATACAAAACACCCCCATCATGTTCTGTTTTACCTTCAACATGTGCACTTTGAATTTAATAAAAATGAAACCCATGACTCTGCTTCGACTAATATCTCACTTTTTGACATGTGCAGACCAATCATATGACAAAAACAACTTACGGCTACGAGGAAGACATGTCTATGAAGTACACGAGAGCCGTGTGCATTGAGATGAGGAATAGGATGAGAAAGGCCATGCTATTTCGCGCAAAGCGTACAGCAGAGCCCACTAAGTACCTTGTGTACTACCACAACAAGCCTGGCCATGATGATGAAGAAATATTTTCCTGGTCAAAGCATGAATTCCAGGTTGTAGCTGACCCAGAGAAGGAAATATACGAGTGTGAATGCAAGCTCTGGACACACACAGGTGAGTGAAAAAACAAGATCATTAAATAGCTAGACTAGTAGTATCATATAAAAATTTATGAAACTCATTGCTGGCTCACAAACTATGTATTCTGCATTCATCACAAAAATGCAGGCCTATTCTGCCTTCACATCATGAACATACTAGACTACATCAAGCCTGACAAATTTTCAAACAAGTATATCCTCAAACAGAACACAAAGACTGCAAGATCGCAACCAACCTTTGATACAAGGGACTACAACACAACCGCATCGGATGGCAGCTCAAGGCTATTGAAGCAAGACATCTTGCTGAAGCTGAATTTGATGGTTAACAAGAAAGCGATGAGATGTGACCAGCAATATGACAGAGCCTACTATGTTCTCAAGAGGCTTGTGGAAGAGCTTGATGCAATACATTCAGCAAATCAAGCGGATGCTGACGAAAGGATGGCTGAACAGGACGCTGAAATTGAAGATGACCTTCATTATTATGCAGCTGAAATGCTCAACGCCGCCGCTGAAGCCAACCAATGCAAGCAGGGTGATGGCCAATCAATGGAGCAGCGACAACAAGAGACGATGAAATTGCCGTTGTATTCTAAAACAAAGGGAAGGAAGAAAATTACTACAGCAAAGAAAAGTGACAAGAGAGCTCAAATGAAGGCACCACCTGCAGGAAGAGTTGTCGTGCACGATGAGAACGGAGTGCCACTTGGACACAGGAAATGCAGTGTGTGCAACCAGGTTGCGGCACACAACAAGCTGACCTGTCCAACACTATTGGAAAGAAACAATGCTGGGGAGATCAAGCAAACCAAATCTCAAAAACAGCAGCCCAAAGTTATGTAACAAAAGAAGGGATCACACCCAAAGAAAGCAAGCAGCAGACTTTGTAGCATATGCAAGGAGTATGAACCACATAATGCAAGAACATGCCCGAAGCACGCAGAGGCTGAAAAGACAAGCAAAATGCCAGAGAAGAAACAGAAAGCAAGACCTAGAGCCAACAACAAGAAATTGGTGGAAGATGAAGAGGAATATGAAGAGGAAGACGAAGATGAAGACACCGTCGAAGAAGAGGAAGAGGAAGTGGAATGCGGCGATGAAGAGGAAGACGACGATGAAGATGAAGAGGACGATGAAGAGGAAGAGGTACATGTCAAGCAAAAGACCTCTACCACCAAAGCCTAGGAGGAGCGCGAGGCTCATGAACAATTAGAATAGGTCAATTAACATAATGCAAACTTGTTTCATGTCAATGTGCAGAACATTATGTCATCCCCTGGTAACATACACTGTGAAGTTCAAGTAATATTACTGCAGAAGTCCTGGTATGTTATGGCAGGAAGTGATGTGCTGGTGTTGTATTGCATGAAAGAGCAAGTAGTAATAAATTGAAAAACATACACTGTGAAGTTCAAGTAATATTAGTGCAGAAGTCCTGGTATGTTATGGCAGGAAGTGATGTGTTGGTGTTGTATTGCATGAAAGAGCAAGCAGTAATAAATTGAAAAACATACACTATGAAGTTCAAGTAATATTACTGCAGAAGTCCTTGTATGTTATGGAAGGAAGTGATGTGCTCGTGTGGTATTGCATGAAAGAGCAAGCATCAAATAATCATACAGTTTTGAAGTTCATGTCAGCTTACAGAAGAAGTTCTGGTATGTAAAATCGATGTAGGAAAAGAATATGCTTAAAAAATAAAGTTTCGCCGCATAAACTAAGGTTACCAAGCCTAAGACAACGCGTTCAAATGTGAAGTTCTGCTTGGATACGTGCAGAAGTTCATGTACAATGCAACAAAGATAAAGAAACGTATGATTATTACATATCAGGACTTGAAAAAACACAAAAAAACAAATATAGATTCTACACAAAAGCATACATATTGGTTGGGTTGAACATTACCAATACATTACACAACACAAAATATCCTCTTCATCTGAAACCAATAGGCCAGCCACATCTCAAAGCAGAAGTTCAAGTCTACGATCATATGTTGGGAGCCCAAAAATAAACAACAACAAAAATCAAGCAGTTCAACCAAAACCGAGGCAGAAGTTCAGGTACATCTGTTGGGGCAAAAACATTCAACACATGGATACTGAAAAACGATGCAGTACATTGAAATTCACAAAGCAAAATCATTCTTCACACCAAATGCATTTGTCCACAATATCATAAGTAATAGTGTTGCACCTATAGATACACAAATCACTAAAAACATTCTTACAACCAAATCTTTATGGAATTGTTCCAATCATTAGCAAACCTAAAAATCTATACGAAATCAAATCTACAATGAAACTAATGCTTCAAATTCACGGGCCAAAGGACTGGATCTCTTTAGGGAGCTCTGACCGCACGACTTCATTCTTCTCGCTAAAAATCAGAGTGTGCATGAACTCAGCCTTCCAGTCATCTGCAGCAGCCTGCAAACAAAGAAAGGTGAAAACGATGGTTTAGTAACGGATATCTAAAACCACAGCAGGAGTGTATCAGCAAAAACACGCAAGAATAATCAAAGGATGATGAGACAAGAACAAAGACAGAACATACTTCCACATCACCAAAATCTTCAACAATCTCATCGCCATCATACGAAGAGCTGAACTTCACGGCAAAGAAACCACAATCATTACTCTTCTGCTTCGGAATGTCGATGAAAGTCGGCCTCTTTGCAATAGTCACTCAGTTAGGCTGCTTGCTCGCCTTGTATGCAGCCTTGTCGTACACCTCCTCGAGCAACCCAACAAATCTCTTCATCTGCCGGAAATAACAAAATTAGATGAAGTCAAAAACATGTTAACCAAAATAGTTAAGTTCAGGTACATAAAAAGCGACACTTGCATAAGATCCACCTAAACAAAATAGCAGAAGTTCAACTTCTAAATGAGAGCCAGTTCAAGCAGTATTACCAAAACAAAGACAACCACATATTTTGTCAACACAAGGCATAATAAACTTCGTGTCAAACAAGAGAATGTGAAAGGAGGTTCAGTCTAAGAAACACTCACGATACTTTGGCAGTCCCCGTGGAAACTCGTTCGTGACGTTTCCATATTAGCGTAAGAAAGTGAATCAAGGATGTAAATGCTCCCACAATATCTATTCACCATGTACACATTGTAGTGCGCCATTATGCCAATTGGCTTGAATAGAATCAAGAAAACCTGCCAAGAATGAAAGGACCGGTGAACACAAACTATAAAAGCATATGTACTGAAGAACCGGCATGAACAAAAACTTCTTAACAAACTCAGCAAAAGGATGCACATGAAATTAAAAAAGCAAGAGTTATGAAAACCTAACCAGCTTTGCATTAAGAAGGTCTTCTTCCTTGCGAACAAACATTGGGAGGAGACCAGCAGATTTTTCTGCATCAGACTCTGGAACTGCTGCACCGAAGAAATCATACTCCAGGCAGTACTGTGCATTCACAAAAACACAATTAAAACACCTCCCAAATGCTACTACAGCAAAACTAAGGCAAAAAGAAGGAGATAGGGGTGCAAAGAACTAAAACATGTATGAAGTAGGGACTAAGTACAACCCTGTCAGCACTAGTGAATATCTCAGAGGTCTCCGGCTTATCCTTCCACAAATTTATGAGATAATCCATTATGTCTCCTTCCATCTGCTGCCCTTCACCGAAAAGCGTATAAAGGACACGTCCTGTGAGGTCAATCACATTCGCAGGGATGGTAAACATGCAGTAGCTTGTCCTGCAAAATACAAAAGGATGGTAAAAAATATTAGAAGTTCAGATACAACAACAAACAGAAGTTCAGACACTATAACTCAAAAGGCAAGAGGAGACATAAAACAGAAGTTCAGATACTACAATAATGGCAGTTCAGACAATACAACAACAGAAGTTCAGACACTACAACTCCAAGGCAAGGGAGCGACAGATGAGGGTAACTCACTCAGAATACTTCTCCAGACCGTCTTTACTCAACACATATTGTTTCAACTTCCGGGCCTCGGATAGATGAGGGTAACTGTATTTTTTCAGGGGAGCGACAGGAGAACATCACTTCAAAGGCAATCTTGATGCTCTCTTGGAGGAAGTTATGTTCCCAGACTCAACTGCCGGTTTCCTCCTGGTGATCACAACATTCTTCCCACCTCTACCAGCAACAGTACCAGCAGCACATTTAGCATTCTTCGGGTAAGCAATCTTCTCAAAATCATCATCGGACGAAATCACTTCTGCTTCGGCTGCTTCGACTGCATCAACCTTTCTGTAGGAAGGGGTTTTTGGAGTACCACGAATACCACCAGCCTGCTTCCCCAACTTGGAAGGAATAAGGGTCCGAGGTCTATCATCTCCTATCGGAGCTGTACTCATCGGTTCCTCCCTAGGCTGGTATTCCTGTGACCCGAGGAATGAGTAGTGGTAATCGGTCAGCTCCAACGGTTCTACTGTCAAAGAAAAAAGGAAGAGAAAACATCACCATTAAATACAACTGAAGTTCAGGAACATCACAATGTGTAGTCCAACTAATAAAGATGACATGGTTACTACTCAAGCTGACCTAAAAAATTAGTTGCAGTAAAAAACTAAATGAAGTTTAGGCACAACCAGAGGCACAATTCAAGATAAAACCGATGAACTGTAAATCATTCAACTACAGCTAACAAAACCATAGAAAGGCATCATCTCTGAAGTTCAATTAGAAAAGAAAATGCTCATGTCCATTTAAGCAAAACAAAACACACAAGCAAAATTAAAAAAGATAGAAATGAAGTTCATGTACAAAGAAAATGCTCCTCTTGTTCCGAAACCAGAAGTCCAAGTTTCAGAGAAAAATATGAAGTTCAGGTAGAATAAAAGATGTAGTGCAGGTAAGCAGTACAAGTTCCAAAATACTTACATGTGTAGTAGCCAAACAGAGCTTGGAAGTCTGTCTTAAACAGGTTGGAAAAAGCGATTGAGTACAGCCACGTCTTCCTGATATCCCCGATATTCTCATGGGAATAATTTGCAAGAACCCCGTCATGATACGAATTAACATTCGTAAGCATGAAGAATCCGCAGTCGATAATGCCATCAAACGAAGTAAAAGAAATAGTGTTAGGACAAAAAAAGAAAGCCAACGAATTAAACACGTCGCAGCTTAAGTACAACTACAGTTAAACAGATGTGATAAAGAGAAAAAGTCGAACTCATACTTGTTTTGCTGCTGAGGGACATCAATCCAATCCAGAGGGAAATTGTCGATGCTAAGAGGACTGAAGGGTGTCTCCCTGTCGTTGCTGGCATCCTTCCAAAGCCTCTTGATGTTGTCGGTCATCTGCCGAAATAGGCGTACCACACATTCATCTTTTGGTCCATAGTAGGAATCGAGAAGCTGGATCCTTGAATTCTTCAGGTCAAGGAATACCGACACCCAATGACCGACACCACCCATGGAAGCAGGAAGCTCAGGCGGGTCAAAAGTAGGGAAAACAACCTGAAGCATCATAAAACACACGAATCATTAAAAAATGAGAATTAATATCAGAACAGTACAAAAGAAAAATAAAAAAATATTAACATAGTGGATCGCACTGCAAAACTAATACAGAGGCAAAGAACAAGATATTGCATTCCAAATCATGTGCATCCATTCTATCTGGACCACTCGCCATGAAGTACTTCCTCACACGGGAATCAAATTGACCTCTGAAAATCTTGTCCTAAAATAATGCAGACAACACCAACATATGTAAAAATACAAAAATGAGACGAACAAGTTTTAACTAAAATGGTAAGGAACAAAACAGAAAAGAAATCACTGTATGGTTGACTTACACAAACCCAATACGGTAGGATGAGTTTATCCAATCCCTGGTACTTCGCACGTAGACAGTAGAGTGCACACTCAGCCACATTAGATGTAAGCATTCCACGAGGACCAAAAGATATTGCGACTTCTTGAACAGAAGCTTCACACTGCTTGTTTCGGAACATAATCATTTCTCTAAAACAAGCGAATAGAAAGTAAAACAAGTTCAGCAGCAGGAACTCAGGAAGTTCATAACACATGTTAGCACAGAAGTTCAGCTATATCACAACAGGAAGTAGAGCGCTAAAAGAGGCCAGAAGTTCAGCACCAGAGAAGCAAAAAAAAGAAGTTCTGGTACATAGAGTTGGGAAGTTCAGGTAAGAAACCACAGGCAGTTCACAGGGGGTACATGGATGATGTAAATATTGAGTAGGCACAGAAGTCAGCTATATCACAACAGGCAGTGCAGTACAAAAGAGGCCAGAAGTTCAGCACCAGAGAAGCAAAAAAAAAGAAGTTTAGGTACATAGAGTTGGGAAGTTCAGGTAAGAAACCACAAGCAGTTCACAGGGGGTACATGGATGATGTAAATATTGAGTAGCTGCACTCACCTCTTGGAACGATCATTCCTAAGCCTAGTTACACTGTAATAAAAGTCATCAACCTTCTTTCGGACGACATCAAGGTCGCTATCTGCTCACCAAAAAGAAAATAGCAATTAACAGCAACAATCAAAGCACATAGATTCACGACAGTTTCAATTAAGACCAACATTCAAGCACAAACATTCAAAACATAAGCACATCTCAGCTGCTACATCAGAAAAAAGATAAAACCACAGCATCATAGACATCACAACCCATGCATTACAAACCTCCACCCACATAGAAAACAGGTTCACTTAACATTCTTTACAACCCACACGACAAACAACAAAACCAGAAGTTCAACTTAGACCACACAGGCAGTTCACAGGGGATATCATGGACTAAACCAAACAACGAAGAGGGAAGGGGATGGGGAAAGAAGAGAAAAGCATGCTCCTCTCTTCATGGACCCTTGCCTAGACCAGTGGCAGCACTGGAATGATCAACCTCCTCTCCATAGCTATCGCTTTCGGTATCTTCATCATCGTCTCTAGTAGACGTTGCAGCGTCGTCGGGAAGGACACCAGCAGCAGCTGGAGCAGCTGGAGAATCTCAAACAAGAAAAACATTTGGTTGTGCCTGTACAGCATCAACATCAACTGATGGCTCTGTTGCAGGAGACTTCTCCGGGCTTGCAGCAGCACTACCACCAGTTTGTACAGCAGACTCAACATGATCTTTCTCCAAAATGGTGTCTCCATTTGTCTTGCCCTGCTCAGCATCAGAAACCTCAGCGCCAATGGACAAAAAAGGTTCAGTCAGGACCACCCCATCGGAGCAGCCGGTGCCTGAGATGGACATGTCTGCAACCTTCTTTGGAGGAACACTAACATCATCATTCTGCTGCTGCAAAAAAGAAACAAAAAGTCATTACAAAGGGCTGACTGAACCTCATGCACAGGGGCAGCAAGTCCGTCTCAGGGGCAAACAAGAAAATGGACAAGAAGAATGGTACCTTATTTTCACTGCCATGAACCTCATCAAGTATTAGGCCACTAGCGGGAGCAGGTTCATGCACAGGGGCAACCTCATGCACAGGAGCAGCTTCATGCGCAGGTAAAACATCCTCCTCAACCCTAGCATCATCATCAACAGCCTACAAAAAGAAATCATGTAGAAAACAAAATACCTAATCAGCAGAAGTTCAGATTGCATAATCAGTGAAGGTCAGCTATCACAACTGACATATAATGGAAGTACAAATACAGTAAACATAGCGGGTCAGATATCAAACTACTCTAAGATACAAAAGGGAACAAAAAAGGGCGAGTCATGGAAGTTCAGGTGCTGTAGCAGTTGAAGTTCAAGTTCTATAAGCAGAGAAGGTCACATAGGAACACTTGTGCTAAAAAAACGGTTTACGACACATGAAATCAATAATGGTCGCCTATGACTACAAACAGTAATAACTGAAAGCTAACATTGAACATTATTGCAAAGAAATATCATAAGCCAACATAAACAAACCTCTTTGGTACGCTCCACATGGACTCCTTCACGACCCGAACAAACAGAATCCTGCCTCTGAATTTGTCTCACAACAACACTTGCCTCATCTTCAAAAGGCTTGCAACGAGCATCCTGCATTTCCTTGAACAGCTCAACGCTAGTCCGGAGGTGGGAAGTGCTTTGACGAAGCTCTTCAAGAAATTTAGCTTCAATAGATAAGACCCCCTTCGAAGACTCAGCATCAAATCCGTGTCTGGGAGGAAGAATCCCATCATTGCGACTAAGACGCTCAGCAGTTGAAGGAACATGAGCCAACTCCCCACAAACAGTTTCAAGAAGACTGTCAATCCTAACCAGAGAAACATTGGCAGCTTCAAACAAATTCTCGGAAGAAATGCCACCTGCAGCACTCACACAAGCAGAAGAACCTCCTGGATCTATAGGGGGGCACTGGTATTAACATCCCGGGAGAATTCAAATCTTGGGGAAGTTCCACTCCCTAGGCCGGCAGAACGAGGCATAGTTAGAACAGGACGTTCAATGACCCTAAAGAACACAACCTCAGCCTGTGTCTTCCACTTCATACAAAAACAAAGTCAACGCGTCAGAAAACAAATGAAGGAACATGGGGACAAAAAATATACAAGACAATACCAGAAGTTCAAGTTAAACTACACAGGAAAGAATAATGCATAGAAACACTCATAGGCAGTCTCCCAAGCACCCAGTTGGCTGGGTCATCATCACCCTTCATGACCAAATCAGCCGCAGCAAGCTCAAGAAGCTTGGCCTGATCCATGAAATTGATGCGAGGGGTCCTCAAGTCAATATTAGGCGTCTTGCCAATGATAAGGCAGTCCAGATACATAAGCAGCGGCGCGATGGCACAACCTATGACAGCTTTTCCTCTGTTAGTACCTTGCTGATACCTAACAACAGCACTCCGAATATCGTCAACAACCAACTGGCAGTAGTCCATGTCTGCCATGTCCTCAAACACAAGGTTCTCGGCCATTGCTGCCTCCCTAGACACTCGTGTAGACGTTCCAGAGATAACCACCTTCATGAAAACAATAAGGTAAAACACCTGCAGAGCAAGATCATCCTTCGTCTCATCCTTCACAAGTTCACTGAGGATATTCCGCAAATCCTTTGTCTTGATGTCCTCACTCCTAGCATACCCAAGCTTGCCCTTCAACCTCATAACAGCATCATCGAAACCATCATTCGAGGGCCTAGTGGGGTAGAATTACCTTGAGGGAACCCAAAGAGATGGTGAATAGCATCACTTGTAATACGTATAACCTTGTTCGCCTCACCCATGTCCAAAATCATGGTTGAAGGGTCAATCCTCGTGTAGATGTTGCCCATCAAAGGACGATAAATGTTGGAATCAACCTTCAAGTCAAACACACAACCAAAACCAGCCTTGATAACCCTCGCCTTGTGCCTAGCTTGTAGCATTTTCGCACATGTCTTGACCTCTCCTAGTGAGCAGCGAACCGTCTTGTTAAAACGTTTTGCCTCACCTCCTCCTTCGCCACCTTCTTCGGGCGCTTTGCCTCCTCTCTTCCTCCTCTCAGGCCGCTGCACAAGCTGATACTGAAAAAAATACATTGACAAGGAAAAAAGCCAGAACAATGAGACACACAAGCTTCACCGAAAATTCCACTAATGCCTACATACGCACCACATCTCAGAAGTCCAACTATGTCTACATAGGCAGTACAACCATGTATGACCAGAAGTTAACATGCTTTCAAAAATGTTGGAAAATTACAAAAGGAGAAGTTCAACCATGTATACCAGGGCAGTAATCAAACATGTATCTCAGAAGTCCAACTATGTCTACGTAGGCAGTACAACCATGTATGATCAGAAGTTAACATGCTTTCAAAAATGTTGGAAATTTACAAAAGCAGAAGTTCAACCATGTATACCAAGGCAGTAATCAAACATGTATCTCACAAGTCCAACCATGTCTACATAGGCAGTACAACCATGTATGAACACTAGTTAACATGATTTCAAAAATGTTGGAAATTTAAAAAGAAGAAGTTCAAGCATATACACTAAGGCAGTAATCAAACATGTATACAAACAAGTTGAGCTAATTTCTTCATGTATATACCCAGAAGTCCAACTATGTACACAAAGGCAGTAATACCATAAAAGCAAAGCACGTCGGCTAATTTATTCGTCTATATTGAGATGGAGCAGAAGGTTAGCTATGTACGCCAAGGCAGTGCTAAAAACAATAAAACTACAGCAACAGCGACAAATGCTCTAAAAACAGTAAACATGAGACATTCATACCTGATTAGCGGCAGCATCATCATCGACGTCGTCCTCATCATCAGCATTGAAATCAGCATCATCCTTGTCCTCTGGATTAACACGAGAATGCTTCTTCACACCCTTGTTGACCTTTGCAGGTGGAACCCTGCACTGCACCAGCACCAAGGGGAGAAGGTGTAGGCGCGGCAGTGGCAAGCACATGAGGACTACGGCGTGCCATACCACCAAGGACTAACCCTTCATCTTCAACAACTTCTGCAGGCCTTGAAACACGTGGGCTCCTTCGAGGAGTAACTGCACCAACTACTAGCTTCCTCGCAGTAGTCTTCTTGATTTTCTTCTTAACAGGGACAACCATGCCATCACTACCACACGGCATGTCTTCCTCAACAGTGAGCTCAGCCGCATGAACAGATCCAGGAACATCAGAACCTTTCTCAAGGAGGGCCGCCCTCTTCTTGTCAAAATTTTCTTGCTTCTTCCTCTTACGTTGGTCCTCCAGGAGAAGCTGAAAAGGCACATCCTCGGGTTGGGTGACAGGTTCAGTGCCATCAACAGACTGCGACTGCATCTCTGACATCTGAAGAGAGCCCAAAGGATCCGAAACGGAATCGCAAACTTTGACTAACGGAGCCACCTCCTCAGCAGCCGCAGGGGTTTCTGATAAACCCAACTCAGATAAAACATCGTTGATGGTGTTCACAGCTTCCTCCTCTGTGGACACATCTGCAAAGAACACAAAAAATTGAAGCAAAAAATAAAAAAAGTTAGGAACAAAAACAAAAACAAATGACAAGAACAAGCTAAAAAAACATGGCTCAAAATTTTTAAAATGAAAAGAAAAAGGGTTTCACATACTAGGTGAAGCAAGAGCTGCAGAAGCAAGATCCTCAAGGCTTGAAAAATTCTCAAGGCTCGAAGCAACCTCGGCAATCACAGTCAAAGGGATGATGGGTGATTTAGCCGCATCGGATATTGGAGCATCAGTATTAACCTCCGAAGCTCCATCTTGATCGCCTGCATTTTTTTCAGAACTATTCAACTCATCACCAACTACAAAAAATGCATGTAGAGAAGGCAGCTGAGTTCTAATCCGCAATCCTACACCAATGGGAATTCTACTTTTACAACAATGTCCAATACCCGGAAGTTCAACAATACCTAACAAAGCAGTAAACACACAAAAAAAACTAAAAATCTACAAACTAAATATAAAAACAATCTACAACAGAGGGGCTACTACATATATCATGAATGTCCAAAAGTTCAACGATACATAACAAAGTAGTAAAATAAAATGTGCATAACAGAAGTTCAACAAAATTTTATTACAATCAAACAATAATTAAAACAAGAAGTTCAACTATGTGACCCAAGCAAGTAGCACATAAAAAAGATGTAGCATGACCACAAACAGTATTTCACAGGCAAACTAAATATCAATGCCATCAACATGATAACAAAAAAACAAAGATATAAACTACAAAAATGAGACATCTGGGAAGTCCAACAAAACTTGGTGACAAAGTTTCACCTGCAAAATCATCAACTACAAAGTAAGCAAACACTCTACTAACTCAAACTGATGGTAAAAAGCATACACATAACCATACTAGAAGTTCACACTATTAAGAATGGCAGTCCAACATGAATACTAAGTGAAGATATGGGCAGACATATATGAGAATAATGCTATTTAAAATACAAGATACAACTACATTAAGATACCTAGAGAAGGTTTTGAAGCCAAGACAACACAACCGCGCTGATGAATACAACTCCAAACACTAGAACAACCTGCTAAAAATAGGGGATTGATTGCATATAGTTAGCAAGTACAAAATTGTACAACAAAATACAAAAAGAAACTGAATCAAACCCTAGGATGAAACAACCAGAACATACCAACAAAGGATGAACAGTAGCACATCTAGGCAAGCACAACAAAAAAATGTATCCATAAACTAAATACAATGTCACAGACATAATCTAGACTTCGAAATCCACGGCACTGATGCAATTAAATACATCAGATCCAGCATCAACCATCCATCACACCACACAAGTATGAAGGGACAAATAGCACACACAAGCATCTCACAAACAAATCTGACCATGGGGAATTGAAATCCAACCACCACACGCACAAGAACCCTACCTAATCTACCACCAAACCATCAGAAGAAGGGGGAGGGAGGAGGACGCGAGAGCACACAGAAGAAACAGGCAAGCCTCGACAGATCTGGCGAAACTAGAAGCAAGCATTAGGAGGGGGCAGCACTTGTACCTCTCCAGACGACTCCAGCACGCACGAATCCGCGTCGGTTCTTCCACTCCCCACGATGCCACGCGCACCTTGCAACCGCGCAGGCAGTTGCCGCCCTCACTTCAGAGCATAAGAGAGCGGGCTGGGCGAGAGAGAGCGGGGCGTGGGGGAGAAATAGGAGCGGGGGCGTGCGCCGGTTACTCCAGCACGAGGGCAGGGGACAGGGACGGAGAAATCAAGGGGAGTTGGAGGAGAGGAAGGCAGCGGAGCGACGGAGAGAGGGGAGAGAGCGAGCGACAAGGGGAGAGGAGTTTTCTGACAGGTGGTCGCGAGGCAGATGCTCACTTAATACCTCTCTGTCGTGGGACTTGCAGCGCCACTGAATTTACAATTTTACCCACCAACAGCTAAAATAGTAAATACATGTGTAGATAAATAAATGCACCATTTGAATGCATCTATTATAATGAGATAAGATCACAAAACAGCACAGCTGATATCCTCAAAACCAAAAATAGATGGCAAATACAGTACTAAAGGAAGAAACATACATACATAAATATGCCCCTAAAAAAACAAGAGAAAAGAAGTTCAAAAAATAAAGAACAGAAGTTCAAGTACCCTAATAAAAGAAGTAAAGGAATAAGAATAAAGAAACAATAAAGAAACAAAAAGAAGAAGTTCAACTACAAAAACAGATGAAGTTCACCCTAAACCCTAAAAACCCTAAGATAGATAGTGGGGTCATGGATGCGACGGACTCCCTCCGCATGCGACGACGCGGCACGCCGCGTCGTCGCCTGCTCCGGCTCGTTCCTATCTCGGCCTCGCAGGGGGAGGGGAGGGGGGGTCCCGACCCCCCCCTCCCCCTTGCTCGGCCTCGCACTACCGCATTGCTGCACGCTAGGATTTGACACGACGCAATGCGGTTATTCTGTTTCCACCCCCACCGCACGCACCCTATACCCTAAAAACCCTAAGATAGATAGTGGGGTCACGGATGTGACGGACTCGCCTCC
>NC_041386.1:259339050-259341134 GCF_002162155.2 Triticum dicoccoides | reverse complement strand
CTCGCCTCCGCATGCGACGACGCGGCACGCCGCGTCGTCGCCTGCTCCGGCTCGTTCCTGTCTCAGCCTCGCAGGGGGAGGGGAGGGGGTCCCGACCCCCCCTCCCCCCTGCTCGGCCTCGCGCTACTGCATTGCTGCGCGCTAGGATTTGATAGGACGCAATGCAGTTATTCTGTTTCCATCCCCACCGCACGCATCCTAAACCCTAAAAACCCTAAGATAGATAGTGGGGTCACGGATGTGATGGACTCGCCTCTGCATGCGACGACGCGACACGCCGCGTCGTCGCCTACTCTAGCTCATTCCTGTCTCGGCCTCGCACCCCCTGCTCGGCCTCGCGCTACCACGTTGCTACGCGCTAGGATTTGAGAATTAAAAATTACAAAGAAAACCAAACAAACAAAATATTGAGCATCATGCACCTTCGCCTTCCAATGTGGAGTGCAAATCTCCAAAACCAGAAGTTCAACCATTAATAAAAAAGAAGTCTACATCCTACTGAAGATAGTGCTTGTGATCCAGCTCCACACTTACACACTAGTTACAACAAATTGTAGAACAAATCTACTAAGGGTTTTTGATTTCTGGAATGTAATCTGTCCTGGAATATCAATGTCAAAAAGATGAAACTGCATTCAAGAAAAATTTTGTTGTGACATAAAAAACCAAGAAAGAAGCACCTGAGGAATAATAATGTTTAGTGTCGAAGAAACAAAATGCACAAGGCGTAAGTTAACTAATAAAATGTTTCTAAATAAAGGTAAGTTCAAGTTGTAAAAACACAGAAGTTCGGCGTTTGGAAAAAACATCAAATGAACATGTAGAAAAGACAAATTACACACAAGCAAGAATCTTGTAAGTTCACGTTAAACACAAACTGAAGTTCTACCACTTTTTGAAGTATGCAAACATGTTACAAAAAAATAAGTAAGGTGTGCATGCGTATTTCGGAATAATCCCATAGTTGCCACGGAACAAACTAAAACCCAAATTAGAAAATTGAAAATTACAAAAAAAAACAAAAAACAAAAAATAGAGCGGATGTTGCACCACCTTGCAATGTGGAAATCAGGAAGTTCAATCACTGATAGCATAGAAGTCCAATTATTACCACAGAATGTGGATAATCCAAAAAACTAGCCCCGAAGTCAGAATAAATATAAAAAGGATAGTTTGTGTATCTATGGACCACCTCCACTTCTATGTATATGAGTACTCTGAAAAACAAAAAAACGTACACAAAATTTTTATAAGAACACCAACAGAACAGATCGTATTGCAGCATCAACCAAAAACATGCATTAAAACGAGGGAAGTTCAACCACAAAAGGTGCAGAAGTCCAACTCTGTAACACAGACAGTAGAATCACTAAAAAAATGCATTATCGAATTTGCTTTTCAGATTTAATCACTTGGGTGACTACACCTTCTCAGGCCGCGACCTCGAACGATATCATATTGCGCCCTGACATCAAAACAATAAATCAAACCAAGCTTTCTCATTGAAGAACCGAGAACCAACACGGGCGGACACGAGATCCAATCGCCCGATTTTAGCGGTGTATTTGCCTTCCCGATGGAATTAACAACGCATGAACGGTCCAATCTCACTACTGCAAGCAAATCCGCCCTCTATGCTCAAATAAAAATAACAAATCTACAGAAGCTGCGGAACCACTCCCGCAGACGAAGAACACAGAGCCTCAAATCAAATTCGTTGAAATTAAAGACAAATTGCCCATGAAACTCGTACTTAAACAAAATTACCATCATGTTAGAGGTTCCAGAACATCCACTGAATGCATTAAACTTATAAATAGACACGAGTTCATCCGCCCCGAGAGTGAATCCGCCAAAATGCAAAATTATGAATCAAAACGAGCATTTAGATGCAGGTATGAGTATCTAGATTACAGTCACATCCCACACAACACTACCGACCGAAATAATTCGCGGGGGAAGCCATGGTTGCAAAGATAGCCCGAAGTTCGGGTTTGTACAGAGGGAAGTTCAGGTGTGTTACTCAGGAAGTTTAGGTTGTGATCAGAATATTATTCTGATCCCGTGATCAGAATAGTGTTTAT
>NC_041386.1:259315107-259338703 GCF_002162155.2 Triticum dicoccoides | reverse complement strand
AAGATGCGGTTGCGAAATGACAGGATCATCATGGATGTGCCAGGGGCCACGACCGAAGTGGCGACCCTGAAGGAAGCGCTGTCCGAGGCCGAAAACAAAGCGGCCACGGAGCGCACCGAGCGAGAAAAACAAGAGGCACGGGTGGGCGAGGTGCGGCAAGAGCTCCAGGCTCTCGTGAAGAAGCACGAGGCTTTGGAGCTTGACTCGAAGATGCGAGAGTCTGAGCTTGCCGCGGCCCTCGAGAGCACAAAGCATGCCAAGGCTGGAGCCCAAAAGGCCCTCCAGGAAATTGAGGCGATGAGGAAGATAGCGGCGGGTAAGGCATTCAATATGTAAAGCAAGCATGTGAAATTAAATTACTTGTTACTTACCCGAGTCTGGAAATCTCCAGGAGCATTCGCAGATTTGCCCCGCAGCGTGTCGGGTGCCGCGAAATATTACCAGGACGAGGAGGGAAGCTCGACGGAGAAGTTTTTCTGGTCTCAGTATACTGGGACCGAACACCCGATGACTATGAGCGACCAGTTGAAGCAACTGGTCGAGCTGCACAAGGCGGCCGAATAGGCCATGAGGGGCCTTATAGTCCGGATGTGGCCTAGCGACTCCCTTCCCAATAGCTACTTCGGCCTGGTGAGGCGGCTTGTAGATGCCTGCCCACGGCTGGAGGTCATAAAGCGGTCCGTCTGCATGGAAGGTGCACGCTGGGCCTTTGCTCGTGCGAAGGTGCACTGGGCCAAGATGGATGCCGAGAAGCTGGTGAAGGAGGGGCCGCCGTAGGGCAAGGAGCATCGCCACCCTGAGATGTATTATGAGGGTGTCCTGAAGGGTGCCCGTCTTGTGGCGGACGAGCGTGCGAAGGATGTAATATTTGAATGAAATTGCTCGTGTGATCCTGTATTATGGAAACTTGTTCATATGCGCTATGCAACGCTTGTTTGAATTTAAAATATTACCTTTTGTGCGGCTGTTTGTCAAATCTAAGAGATGGCCAGTCGTCGGCTTCTGCCCCCATGCCACGAGTGCTGGGGTGTTCGGGATAAATCTGAGCACTCTTTTTCCCAGTGTTGGGTCCTTCGAGGGAGGTGCTCAGCACAACGAACAAGGCAATCGGACTATAATGCTTTATCACTCTCACTTAGCCATAGAAGTCTATGATTTTAAATTTTGGCGAAGCCCCTAGTATTCGGAAGGCCGAATTCGGGGCGCTATACACGCCTTAAGACGGAAAAAGCCCACTCCTCGCTCTAAGCGGCATAAGAATTTAGGGACTCGAGACCTCTCGAACAGCGACCAGCTCTCGCCTTATCATGACAGTCAGTTTTAGCTTTCTCTACTGAGGTGCTTAGCCCAGATGAACCGGGGCACAATCGCACTAGTTCTCCCAGTGCTACCTTAGCCGATATAGCGGAACGTAAGGTACCAAAACATGGGAGTCGGGAAAACCCAACTATTAACCCAAGACATGATTCGGAGCTGATGCATATAATGCTATAAGTTCGGGGTGCCGCACTGCCAAAAGTGTTCGGACTTCTCATGCCGTATTATGGGGTACGCTTAAGCCCCTGGCGTATGGGTCGTACCAGAGTGTACGGGTGCTGGATGTCATGAATGAACAAATAAAAAAGAATAGAGAATGCGGTAATAGTCTAGTGTTATGCATTGTTTATTCAAAAAGGTGCATCGAAGAAGAATGATACAAGTAGTGTGATAAGCAAAAATTAGGACTATTTGACATGTCCCCTCCAAGGGCAAGCTGAGAAATGGTATTTAAAGCAAGTATTTCACTCGTTATCGGAGACCACCTGGGAGTTCCGTGGTGCGATGTGGCTTTCTGCCTCCTTGGTTGTTGCATCGTGTGTCTGGCAATCGTACTGCCGGACGGGGTTTCCAGAGATTAAAGTCCTGAAAGAGAGAAAAATAACAAAGCGGGAAGCCCCTAGTGCGGTTGAGCCACGTCTTGGGGCGTGCCATAGTCGTGCCCCCCTCCCCACTTGTGCCCTTGGTATTTTCCATGCGTAATTATGTACGCGTGTCATGGATTTCGCCGTTTGGCTGGGACTGGGGTGGGGGCCGCATTGCTATGCGAGCTCGGAACGTGCCAGGCGGTCTTGTTGCCGATTACTCCAGGCGCGCTTGAAGGTGTCCGGGTCTTTAATTGCTGAACTGGTTGATTGCCTTAAGAGGCTGCTTTGCGCTTCTGCTGCGAGGGCCGCAGTGTGCTCCTCCGTGCGGAGAGAGTGCTTTGTGTTTCCATTGACTTTGATGACCCCCCGAGGTCCTGGCATCTTGAGCTTGAGATATGCATAGTGCGGTACCGCGTTGAATCTCGCAAATGCGGTTTGCCCGAGCAGTGCATGATAGCCGCTGCAGAACGGGACTATATCGAAGATTAACTCCTCGCTTCGGAAGTTATCCGGGGATCCGAAGACCACTTCCAGTGTGACTGAGCCTGTCCAATGGGCCTCTACACCTGGTATGACGCCTTTGAAGGTCATTTTTGTGGGTTTGATCCTTGAGGGGTCTATACCCATTTTGCGCATTGTGTCCTGATAAAGCAGGTTTAGGCTGCTGCCGCCGTACATAAGGACTCGAGTGAGGTGAAATCCATCGATGATTGGGTCTAGGACCAGTGCGAAGAATCCGCCATGACGGATACTAGTGGGATGGTCCCTGCGATCGAAGGTGATTGGACAGGAGGACCATGGGTTGAACTTTGGGGCGACTGGCTCCAACGCATATCCATCCCTTAACGCACGCTTCTGCTCCCTCTTGGGGATGTGGGTTGCGTATATCATGTTCACCGTTCGCACTTGTGGGGGGAACCTCTTCTGCCCTCTGGTGTTCAGATGTCGGGGCTCCTCCTCGTCATCGCTATGTAGCCCCTTATCTTTGTTTTCAGCGTTTAACTTGCCGGCCTGCTTGAACACCCAACATTCCCTGTTGGTGTGGTTGGCTGGCATGTCGGGGTGCCATGTATTTGGCACGAGCGATCGAGTATACGGTCCAAACTGGACGGGCCCAGAGTGCTTCTTTTGAATGGCTTTTTCTGCTGACCGGGTTTAGAGCCTCTGAATCCGGCATTGACGGTCGTATCCTCGGTATTGTCGCTATTGACGTGGCGCTTATGTTTGTTGCGACGTGACCTGCCATTGCTATCCTTGGTATCTGAAGTACCGTGGTTCTTTGATATGTTATTGCTGCGAGCCAGCCAGCTGTCTTCTCCCGCGCAAAAGCGGGTCATGAGTGTCATGAGGGTTGCCATAGATTTCGGCTTTTCCTGGCCAAGGTGTCGGGCGAGCCACTCATCGCGGATGTTGTGTTTAAAAGCTTCTAGGGCCTCTACATCCGGACAGTCGACGATTTGATTTTTCTTTGTCAGGAACTGTGTCCAGAATTGCCTGGCCGATTCCTCTAGCTGTTGAATTATGTGGCTCAAGTCATCGGCATCTGGTGGTCGCACATAAGTGCCCTGGAAGTTGTCGAGGAATGCGGCTTCCAGATCTTCCCAACAGCCAATGGACTCTGCTTGCAGGCTGTTGAGCCAATGCCGAGCTGGTCCTTTGAGCTTGAGTGGGAGGTATTTGATGGCGTGTAGATCGTCACCGTGGGCCATGTGGATGTGCAGGAGGAAGTCCTTGATCCATATCGCAGGATCTGTTGTGCCGTCGTATGATTCGATATTTACGGGTTTAAAACCCTCTGGGATTTGGTGATCCATTACTTCGTCTGTGAAGCATATGGGGTGTGCGGCGCCTCTGTAGTGGGCTATGTCCCGACGCAGCTTGAATGAGTCTTGTCCGCTGTGCTCGGCCCGGCCGGATTTACTTTTACTGTATCCGGCGTGACGGTTATCGTCTAGCATAGTGGCGCGCCCTCGTGATCCGTAGATTGATCTTGCATGTTTTGCTTTGTCCTCCAATACGTCTCGCAGGTCTAGCGTGTTTCCCTGTGCCTTGTCATTTTTATTTGAGTGGCGTCGGGGTGTGGGCTGAGTTTTTGGCTGAAATGCCTCTCTGTCGCGGCCACGAGGTGGCCGGTCAGCCGTGTCATATGCTGGAGATGTAGATTTTAATGCTTCCTCCTCCAGTCGGGGTAGCAACCTGCGTTTTGGGTAACTCTTGGAGGGGTGTTCGAGTTCATATTCCTCGGCCGCAAGGACTTCAGTCCATCTATCAGCTAGCAAATATTGATCATCTTGAAGCTCTTGTTGCTTTTTCTTAAGCCTATTTGCCGTGGCTATACGTCGGCGCTTGAAGCGCTCTTGCTCGGCGGGATCCTCCGGCACAACAAATTCGTCGTCGTCGAGGCTTACCTCGTCTTAGGAGGGAGGCATGTAATTTTCATCCTCCGCCTCTCCATCTGCCGCTCTCTCAGGAGGGCTGGCTTCACCATCCTCCTGGACTAAATCTTGCTGGAGGGGATTGTTGTCGTCTTCGGTACTGTCCGGAGTGCTATTATCTCCTGTGCCGGTGTCACCGCTTTTTCTTTGGCGAGACTTAGAGCGGCGCCGCTGACGTCGGCGCTTGGGTTGCTTCTTGGAGGGGTCATCCTCTGTTGTCTCGTCACCATTGCCTTCTTTGGGTGCGTCCACCATGTATATATCAGATGATGAGGTGGATGTCCAGTGCCCTGTGGGCAGTGGTTCCTCTTTGTCTCCCGCACCGTCGTCCATACCGTCGATGTCTTCGGAGTCGAAGTCGAGCATGTCGGTCAAATTGTCGACAGTGGCTACTAAGTGGGTGGGAGTGGGCAGCAAATTTCTTTGTCATCTGCATCCCAATCCTACCGAACATAGTTCGGCCAGGACTCTCCTGATAGGGAGAGAGACCTTAATGAGTTCAGTATGTCGCCGAAGGGCGAGTGCTGAAAGATATCCGCGGAGGTGAACTCCATGATCGGCGCCCAGTCGGATTCGATAGGCACGGGCGCAGGTGGTTGGCCACGGAAGAATCCGGTAGTTCGGCATCACGGCTCCTGTGAAGGGTAAGGTCGATATTCGGCTCGATCGCCACTGAGAATACGGCCTCCATGGCGGGGTCTATCCACCCGTCCATGGGTGGCGCAATTGGCTCCAAATTGAGGGTCGGAGCGGTTGCCGGTGCGGTCTCCTGAACACTGTCCGATGGTAGAGATAAATCATGCTCATTGTGACCATGCGGCGCACTCGACAGGGGCTTGAATCCGTCGAAGATCAAGTCTCCGCGGATGTCGGCCATGTAGTTTAAGCTTCCAAACCTGACCTGGTGGCCAGGGGCGTAACTCTCGATCTGCTCCACATGGCCAAGTGAGTTGGCCCGCAGTGCGAAGCCGCCGAATACAAAGATCTGTCTGGGGAGAAAAGTCTCACCCTGGACTGCATCGCTATCGCTGATCGAAGTAGCCATCAAGCCTAACGATGACGACACAGAGGAACTCTCAATGAAAGCAGCAATGTCGGTGTCAAAACTGGCAGATCTCGGGTAGGGGGTCCCGAACTATGTGTCTAAGGTGGGTGGTAACATGAGGCAGGGGACACGATGTTTTACCCAGGTTCGGGCCCTCTTGATGGAGGTAAAACCCTACGTCCTTCTTGATTATTCTTGATAATATGAGTAGTACAAGAGTTGATCTACAACGAGATCGGAGAGGCTAAACCCTAGAAGCTAGCCTATGGTATGATTGTATGTTGTTCTACGGACTAAACCCTCCGGTTTATATAGACAACGGAGGGGTCTAGGGTTACACATAGTCGGTTACAAGGAAGGAGATCTACATATCCGTATTGCCAAGCTTGCCTTCCATGCCAAGGAGACTCCCATCCGGACACGGGACGAAGTCTTCAATCTTGTATCTTCATAGTCCAACAGTCCGGCCAAAGGATATAATCTGGCTATCCGGATACCCCCTAATCCAGGACTCCCTCAGTCCTCTAAATAAATAAACCAAATAAAACCAATCTAAAAAAATAAACCGTGAGTTCTAACGAAAAACCGATCGGTTTTTCGTAGAAAACCAATGGCGGCGGCGGCGGTTACCGGTGACGTTGGCGGCTCCGACGGGCGGGGCGGCGAGGCGGCGGCTCCGGCGGGCGAGGCGGCTGCGGCGGCGGCTGTGGGCGGCGGCGGCTGCGGGCGGCGGCGGCCCGACGCTGGCGGGCTAGGGTTTCGGCGGGGTGCGGGGTGGGCTGAGGGGGGGCTTCCCCCGGCTTATAAGGCCGGCCGGGCCAGGAGTCCTAGACGGACATGGACCGGTTAGGTCGGTGGCGCATTTTTTTAACAATTCGGACGTGCAGAAAAAGAAAGAAAAGAAATACTAAACAGACTCCAAAAATCCCGAAATAAATTTTCCCCGACTTCTAAAATCCAGCCGGACAAGGTGAAAATTTATTTGCAGCCTAAATGCAATTTTGAAAAATGCGCATTTTTCCTAATTCAAAAAAATAGCGAGAAAACACCGAATTAAAATCTTATTTGATTTTTTATTAAATCCTCAATATTCCTTTATTTTGGGAAAGTCATTTTATTCCCTCTCACTTATTTTTATAATTGGAATTATTGAATATAAAATAATTAAATCAAATGATCCTATTTTCAAAAATTTGAGAAAACCCAAATATGAAAATAACGAAATCCCCAACTCTTTGCATGGGTCCTTGAGTTGCGTAGAATTTCTAGGATCAAGGCAAAAATGCAAATAAAATATGATATGCAATGATGATCTAATGTATAACATTCCAAATTGAAAATTTGGGATGTTACAAACCTACCCCCCTTAAGATGAATCTCGCCCTCGAGATTCGGGTTGGCTAGAAAATAGGTGAGGCTGGTCCTTCAGCAGATCTTCCTCTCGCTCCCAGGTGGCTTCATCCTCGGTGTGGTGGCTCCACTGAACTTTGCAAAACTTGATAACCTTGTTGCAGGTGACTCGGCTGGCATATTCGAGAATCTTAATTGGTTTCTCCTCATAGGTCAAATCACTATCCAACTGAATCGCTTCCAGCGGCACTGTATCTCTTAGCGGTTTATCAGCCATCTCTGCGTGGCACTTTTTCAACTGGGAAACGTGGAACACATTGTGAACTCCTGACAATCCTTCGGAAAACTCTAACTTATAATCAACTTCTCCCATACGCTCCAAAACTTTGTATGGTCCCACAAAACGTGGCGCTAATTTTCCCTTAACTCCAAAGCGCTTAACTCCTCGAAGTGGGGATACACAGAGATAAACTTTGTCTCCGACTTCGTAAACTGTCTCCTTGTGTTTAGAATCTGCATAGCTCTTTTGCCTAGACTGGGCTACCTTGAGCCTATCGCGAATCAACTTCGCCTTCTGTTCAGACTCCTTAACCAAATCCGGTCCAAACAACTGGCAGTCTCCAACTTCATCCCACAACAGCGGGGTTCTGCACCTCCTTCCGTACAAGGCTTCAAAAGGGTCCATCTTCAAACTGGATTGATGACTATTGTTGTAAGATAACTCTGCATACGGTAAATTGTCGTCCCAACTAGATCCATAATCTAGCACACAAGCTCTCAGCATATCCTCCAAAATCTGATTGACTCTCTCGGTCTGTCCATCTGTCTGCGAATGAAAAGTTGTACTGAACTCTAGCCTGGTACCCAAAGTTTTGTGCAACTGATTCCAGAACTTTGAGGTAAACTGGGTTCCTCTATCTGATACAATGCTCCTCGGAACTCCATGCAGACATACCATCCTAGTCATGTATATCTTAGCCAACTTGGCGCTGCTATAAGTAGTCTTCACTGGGATGAAATGAGCTACCTTCGTCAAACGATCGACTACAACCCATATCGAGTCATACCCTGAACAGGTCCTAGGTAATCCCGTGATAAAATCCATGCCTAGCTTATCCCACTTCCATTCGGGTATCGGCAATGGCTGTAGCAATCCTGCTGGCTTCTGATGCTCTGCCTTTACTCTCTGACATACATCACAAACTGCTACATACTCCGCAATATCTTTCTTCATTCCGGTCCACCAGAAAGTATCCTTCAAATCCAAATACATCTTGATATTTCCTAGGTGAATCGAGTATGGTGAATCATGGGCCTCTTGCAGAATCAACTTCCTGATCTCTAGATCATTAGGCACATAAACGCGGTCCTCAAACCATAAGGTATCGTGTTCATCCTCACGAAATCCTTTAGCTTCTCCTTTGCTCATTTTCTCTTTAATAGAGGCAATATCCTTGTCAGTCTTCTGAGCTTCTCTGATCCTATACATCAAAGTAGACTGAACCTCCAATGCTGCTAAATAGCCTCTCGGGACTATCTCCAAACATAGCTCACGAAGATCCTCGGCTAACTCCTTTGGTAACTCTCCGGTAGTTAGTGTGTTGACATGGCTCTTGCGGCTCAACGCATCGGCTACTACGTTAGCCTTTCCGGGATGATAATGCAATCTCATGTCATAATCCTTGATGAGCTCCAACGTTCTTCTTTGCCTGAGATTCAACTCCTTCTGCGTGAAGATGTACTTCAAACTCTTGTGATCCGTGTACACCTCACAATGGTTTCCGATGAGAAAATGTCTCCACGTCTTTAAAGCGTGCACTACGGCTGCTAACACCAAATCATGTGTAGCATAATTCAACTCATGAGGCTTCAGTTGTCTTGAGGCATATGAAACAACTCTTCATTCCTGCATAAGCACTGCTCCAAGTCCTCGACGTGAAGCGTCGCAGTACACCTCATAATCTTTGGTCTGGTCTGGCAAAATCAACACTAGTGAGGTAACCAAGCGTTTCTTCAACTCCTGAAAACAAGCCTCACACTCCTCTGTCCATATGAACTTGGTATCTTTCTTTAACAACTCAATCATAGGCTTCACAATCTTTGAGGAATTCTCAATAAATCTCTGGTAGTATCATGCGAGTCCAAGAAAACTTTGGATCTCTCCAACTGTTGTTGGGGCTTCCCACTTGGTCACGGTATCAACTTTAGTGGGATCTACTGCTATACCTTCTCCAGATATAATGTGTCCGAGGAATCCGACTTCCTTCAACCAAAACTCACATTTACTGAACTTGGCATATAATTGATGTTCTCTGAGCTTTCCAAGTACCAAACGCGAATGCTCCTTATGTTCCTCTTCATTCTTCGAATAAACCAGAATATCATCAATGAACACTACAATGAACTTATCCAAAAAATCCATAAACACTTTGTTCATCATGTTCATAAAATAAGCAGGTGCGTTAGTTAGTCCAAATGACATAACGGTATACTCATACAACCCGTACCTCGTAGTAAAAGCTGTCTTAGGTATGTCCTGCTCTCGAATCTTCAACTGGTGGTATCCTGATCGCAAATCGATCTTGGAAAATACCTTTGCTCCTTGCAATTGGTCAAACAGATCATTGATCATCGGCAGTGGGTACTTATTCTTGATTGTCACTTCATTTAATCCTCGATAATCAACAACCATCCTTAACGATCCATCCTTCTTTTCCACTAGAAGTACTGGTGATCCCCAAGGTGACGAACTTGGGTGAATATATCCCTTATCCAGTAACTCATTAATCTGCTTCTTAATCTCCTCCAAATCTTTTGCAGGCATTCTATACGGTCTCTTAGATATTGGTCCTGTGCCTGGCAAAAGCTCAATCAAAAACTCAATGTCCCTATCCGGTGGCATGCCTGGCAACTTTTCTGGAAATACATCTGGAAAATCCTTTACCACCGATACTTCCTCCTGTACAACTCCTGTTAGGGAATTTACTTGTGTCCTCTTCGGCTCATGCCGTGACACATACTTGATCCTTCTTCCTTCTGGGATGGTAAGAAAAATCGACTTACTGGCGCAATCGATGTTTCCTCCATACATCGATAGCCAATCCATACCTAGAATTACATTCAAACCTTGTGATTCCAAAATGATTAAATCTGAGGGAAAAACATGCCTACCTATACTCAATGGCACTTGAAAATATCCTTTACTGGCCATATACTCCGCTCCTGGTGAGCTTACTAACATGGATGTTCTAAGAACCTTGGTGGGCAGTTTATACTTATCCACGAATCCCCTTGATATGTATGAATGCGATGCAGCCGTATCAAAAAGAATGATTGCAGTAAATGACTTAACCAAAAACTTACCTATTACTGCATCTGGCTGGGCTTCAACCTCCTCCATGTTAACGTGATTCACCTGTCCCCTGTTGAAGGGTTCGGCTTCTTCCCAGAGCTTCCATTATCATTTCCATTCTGTGTTTCAGGACATTCATTGGCACAATGTCCGTTCTTCTGACACTTATAACAAGTGACTTGGCTTAGGTCTCTCTTGGCTGGGGTTGATGGGTTGGTACGATTCTGACTGTTGCTTCCCCCATTCCCATTACCATTCTTGAGGCCATTATGATTATGCGAACTTCCTCCTCCATGTGTATGCTAAAAATGTCCTCCCGTTTTCGGGGTAAAATGTGGCTTCCGCGGAGCTCCTGAATTGTACTTCCCTTGTCCATACTTCCTCTTGTGGTTCTCAATTTGCTGCTGCTTCCCTTCAATCATAAGAGCATGATCTACCAGTTCCTGGTAGTTGTTGAAGGTTGCTACCATCAACTGCATGCTTAACTCATCATTCAGTCCTTCCAGAAACTTCTCCTTCTTAGCTGCATCCGTAGCAACGTCATCTGGGGCATAACATGCTAACTTACTAAAGTCATCCACGTATTGGCCAACTGTCCGTCCTCCTTGGCGCAAATTGCGAAACTCATGCTTCTTCATGGCCATAGCTCCTGCTGAAACATGGGCGGTACGGTAAGCCTGCTAAAATTGGTCCCATGTCACCGTGGCTATAGGGTAGGTGACAGTGTAATTCTCCCACCATGATGCTCCTAGTCCATCCAACTGATGTGAGGCAAACCGCACCTTCTCAGCATCAGTACATCCTGTAGTGGTTAACTACCTTCCAATCTTTCGGAGCCAATCATCTGCTACTGTAGGCTCGGTGCTACTAGAGAACACCAGCGGATTCAGTCTAAGGAAACGGGTTAAGTGATCAACAGGTGGAAGTGGTGGTGGGTTGTTGTTGTTGTTGTTCCCCTGATTCTGATTCTGGACTAGCAACTGCATCAACGCATTCTGCTGCTGGATCAATTGAGTGAGCTCTGGTGGAAATGCAAATCCATTGTCACATCTCGGAGGCATCTGATGGGTTTAGAGGGGAGAGATTGTAATAGAATGAGGTCTAATGAGAAAGCACTACCCATATGCACATGAGACAAACACAAACATTTCACTCAATCAATCAAGGCATACAATCGATCTAGAACTATCGCGAAAGTGCTCGGACTACTCTATTTACATGGTGGAATACAACTACTGATGTGGTGGTCTACAAGAAATATTCCTCGGTTGCAGACTCCATGATATCTGCTCCAGCTTCGTCTTCAAAGTCATCATCGCTTAGGCCAGAGTCGGTGTTGTCGATGATGATGTAGTCTTCCGGGCAAATCTCCTTGGGTTCTTCATCTTCTTCTACTGGTGTAGGGTCTCCCATGAATATTCCGATCTTCTTAATCAGGTCGTCATTCTTCTCCACTGGTACGACGATTTCCTCCTCATAATCTTCACGTGTAGCCTTGAGTTCTTCCTCCAGCTCCGTGATTCTTGTCATCGCCTTCTTCAGATCTATCATGCCTACGCACATCTAGTTCTCCTAACGTCGAATGTGCTGGTTTAACTCCTGGATAAAAGTTGCGATTGATCTATCATTCCTGGTGCTGATCATCTCCCAATGCTCATCTCGGCGCCCACAAATCTGGTATATAGTATCCTTGAGATCATTGCAGTAAAATTCTCCAATATGTCCCATGGCGATGTGGGCTACCATGCTCTTTCCTAGACTCCAGGTTGGTGCATCAAAGAAAAACTCTATGGGCTCGGTGAGTGGCATGAACGTCCTTCCTGGAACTTGAACTTGAATCATCCAGCGCTCCTCCTCGGGTAAAGTGGCGTTGTAGGTCCCGGTGAAGCTTGGTACTCCGATGTTCAGGTACTTAGTGACTTCCTTCAGGTGTCGTCCAAAGGTTGTATCTTCATCCGGTTGTGTGAACTTGTTCCTTGCATCTGCCATCCTAAAAGAGTAGAAAAGATGAGTAGTCAGAAATGAGAAGAGTGAGTAGTGATCTAGGTCTTTATCTTAGTGGTCGTGTCCTGCAGTCAGCGTGTGCTCTCATACCATCTTGTAGCGACCAGACCTCAAACAGTCCGATCTCTGTGCTTCAGTGTCATCTCTGGATCAGTAATGCTGACACGCATAGCACTTGAAGGATTTATAACAGAGTAGCAATCACACACTTATTACAATGAGTGTCCCAAAAGAGAACTTATTACAAATAATATGGCTTAAGGCCATCTAATAACGATAACAGTGGAAGGCTTGGAAGATAAGTGAGTCCATCAACTCCAACGGCATCACTGAGTATAGAACCACGACCTAAAGCTCTTTACTCGTCGTCTGAAAAGTCTGCAACATGAACGTTGCAGCCCGAAAACGGGTCAGCACATGGAATATGCTGGCAAAGTAACACATAGAGAGCAGTGAACAGAAATAGGCTATACTACATGCATATATGGCTGGTGGAAAGCTCTATGGTTACAGTTTTGCGTAAAGCCAATTTTTCCCTACTGCAAAGGAATAAATTTTATTTAACTATCATGGTAGTTGTTAAACATTGGGAGTGTAGACATCCTCTCAATCCCAATTAAGCATCATCATTAAAACCCAACAAAATTAACTAAAGTCACATGATGAGATTCACATGATAATCCAAGTACTAGATACTCAAGATGTCCATAACCGGGGACATGGCTAACCATGATTAGTTTGTACACTCTGCAGAGGTTTGCGCACTTTTCCCCACAAGACTTGATCTCCTCCATTGGAATTCTCGCACTACAGGGTGTTTGAGAAACGGATGACCGAGACATAGTCTTTCAGAAGCGCTAGCACCTTACGATCGGGTAGACCGTTACACCTACTTTCCCCTACCTCTGCTAGTCTACCACTGTAAGAGTTCGCACGACTTAATCAACTATGCTAGAGCCCATAGTAGCTTGTGGCTGCACACGGAAGTTTCTAGCATGAACAATCTCATGATCCCTTTGAGCCTGGGTGGCGGTCCATAAAGAAAAACAGGCAATCGCTGGAATACCCAGGTGCCTCAATCCACCCAAATGTGTATTAGAGTTGCCACCTTAAATAAACCATTAATTATCAATCTCACATCTGTCATGGATACACTCACCCAATCCACGTCTACTAGCATAGCATGGCCATATAAGCAAACGTAGAAGTAACTCCCAAGGGTTTGATAATAAAACAGGTAATAGGTACTACCTCATCTACTTCCCAAAACCCACAATTTAATTAGATCCTAATCATGCAATGTTTGAGGATTGATCTAATGCATAAAAACTGGGTAGTAAGAGGTATGATCAAAGTGTTACTTGCCTTGCTGATGATCCGTGAAACCTAGAGATTCGCAGTAGCAAGCGGCGCACTCCGGGTACTCTAACGATAACAAACAAACAAGCATACAATAAGTACTCATCTAATGCACAGGTAAAACTCAAATAAGAGATCTAACCAGAAAGTTCAACTTAAGAACTCCGATTTCCAAAAAGAAACAAATCAAACTAAGTGACGGAAGTCAAACGGTGAAAGAAACAACCTTCATTTACTAATCTGGATCTAAGTAAAAATTTTACAGAAGCAAAAAGTTAAACTAAAACAAAAATCGGATCAGAAATAATCGCGGAAAATCCGAGAAAAATAAAAAAAAACGAACAGGCTAAAGAACGAATATTCGCTGTCTCTGACTAAACGACGAAAATCGTTCGTTAAAACGATTGTACGGACGAACGTCCTCTAAATAAATAAACCGAATAAAAACCAATCTAAAAAGTAAACCGTGAGTTCTAATAAAAAACCGATCGGTTTTCTGTAGAATACCAACGGCGGCGGCGGCGGTTACCGGCAATGGTGCATCTCTGGCAGGTGGGGCGGCGAGGCGGCGGTGGCGGCTCCGACATGCGGGGCGGCAGCGGGCGGCGGGCGGCGGCGGCGCGGGCTAGGGTTTCGGTAGGGTGCGAGGTGGGCTGAGGGGCGCCTTCCCCCGGCTTAAGGCTGGCCGGGCTGGGAGTCCTACACGGACACGGCCCGGTTAGGTCGGTGGCGCGTTTTTTTTAACAATTTGGACGTGCAGAAAAAGAAAGAAAATAAATACTAAACGGACTCCAAAAATCCCGAAATAAATTTTCCCCAACTTCTACAATCAAACCGGACAAGGTGAACATTTATTTGGGGACTAAATGCAATTTTGAAAAACGCCCATTTTTCCTAATTCAAATAAAATAGCGAGAAAACACCGAAATAAAATCTTATTTGATTTTTTATTAAATCCTCAATATTCCTTTATTTTGGGAAAGTCATTTTATTCCCTCTGACTTATTTTTATAATTGGAATTATTGAAGATAAAATAATTAAATCAAATGATCCTGTTTTCAAAAATTTGAGAAAACCCAAATATGAAAATAATGAAATCCCCAACTCTCTCCATGGGTCCTTGAGTTGCGTAGAATTTCTAGGATCAAGCCAAAATGCAAATAAAATATGATATGCAATGTTGATCTAATGCATAACATTCCAAATTGAAAATTTGGGATGTTACATTTTCAATGATATAATTTTAGGTGACCTGCATGAGCGTTTATCGTACAATATATAATGTTAGTTAAATTTTTGGTCGTACTAATATACAGTAAGGTGCCCATGCATTGCACGGAACAGTGAAATACATTGGTCGAGGAGTTGTTTATTTTGACAAAGGATGTGGGGGTCATTTCATGTGTAACGGGTATCGATAGGTTTCTTCGGATATTATTTCATATCTAGAGCTCACAAACATCCGGCTGAAATAGATAAAAAAGTATCTTTTTCAAACAAAAGTGTTCAACTGTTCAACCTACATCCAAAACTTGTGAAGAAATAACACTTATTGTGCTTTGCAAGAAATGATCTTTAAGAATTATTTTTTGAGTATCGATTGTTATACATGATGGCTACAGATGACATGGCACTTTCTAATAGTCAATAGTTGGCTATACTATTAAGTATTGACCATGATCTTATACACCTAGACGGAGGGATTAAATCAGGATGATTTGGAAGGGGGCAGAGGAGATGTAAGAAATGGTTCATCATAAGTCTTTCACCAGTACTATAGTAAAAATTCTCAGTTAATCTCATAAATGGCAAGCAGGAACTCTAATGGAGCAAAAGCATACATGGAAGATTCTAGACTAAACCATAAATGGATAAACTTTTATTCAAGCACGATACTCTAAATGAGCAATATCATGCATGGAAGGTTCTATACTATATAAATAAGAAGTCTCCACATGCATAGAGCGGATTACATTGAGCGAAGACTAATGATCATCATTTAACTTGGTAATGCATATGTCCAGTTGAACCTCCTTGGGAGTCACCGTGCACCATGTTGGGGGGATATCATACCATGCATCTTCCATGTCCACATCGACGAGAAGGTCCCAGCTCGACACAGTCCTAGTCAGCGTCATGGAGCTGTTGTGGGCGCCCACATACCTCTGAGAGGCAGTAACAGTGAGCATGCACCCATACATTGGCCTCGTGTCAGTGTCAGTGTCAGCGGCGTCGCCCCTGATGCACATTGCAGAGACAGGGCGGCGGCCTGCGCGGGCCTCATTGGTGCCCACGATCAAGAGGAAGATGTTGCCGTCCTCCTCCGAAACTAGCAGGCGGCGATGATCCGCCAGCGACTCCGCCATGGCAAACGGGTAGCACTTCTCGTACTTGATGTTCGTCGCCAAGCACCAGTAGTGATCGATAGATGCCTGCATGAGGTGATGCACGAGGTACGCCGGTGAGCCCCAAAACGGCATCGGGCACTCATAGCAGTAGACAAAGGGCTCCTTGGAGGCATCGACCAAGCCGTCCATGAAACGGGAGTGGTTGTAGGTGACATTGCGCCAGTTGAATATATGAGCAAGTAACTAAGAGATTTAGTCCGAATAAGCACAAAATAAATCATGACGGCTATAACAGAGATTAAACTAATCATGTGGACTACCATAGTAGATGAACAGATCGAATCTAGGACACAGACTAGAAACATGAATTCTACCACGATTTCGAACAGGAAGGATAGAAACACATACGATGCAACGGGAGCGGCATCGTTGCCATTGAGGTTATTGCCCATGTTGTTGAGGAAGAGGTTGCCGAGGTCGGGGAAGAAGTCGTCATCAGTGAATTCGTCACTGCCAGTAGTCACGCGATTGCGCTCCCCAAATTTCAAAAACACACGCCGAATGGAGCACAGGAGGGAGTGGCTATAGGGGACGTTGCGGCCGCCGAATGGAGCGCACGAGTAGCACACGAAGCAGTAGATGGTGATCCTCCCTAGTCTCTATCTCTACTCTTATCTCTATCTCTACTACTCTTCTTTCTTTTTCATAATATATACTAGTAGCTGTCAAGTCGAATAGTACTACGCTGGTCCCTGCACGCCCGGCTGAACACGCCTCCTCGCCTCCATGAAACACCTCCGTTCAACCCGCATGCAAACCGAGAAATCTACTCCGGCCCACAGGAGGAAATTTGTCGGTTGCCATTCGAGATTATAGAGTCACGTCCAATCCATTTGGTGTAACTGCGTGCATGATTCTCCCTCTATAAAAAGTTAATTGCATCCTTAATCTTGTACTATTCTAAGTACTCTATGGGTTCCACTGCAGTATAGAGTACATGACTTGCAGGCTGGCTATAGATTCATACAGAAAGTTAAAAAGAAACAAATCCATCCTTAATATTGTATTCTAAGTACTCTGTGGGTTCCACTCCCAGTACAGGAGCGAAATAAGTATATATTAAAAAAATATAAAAAGCTACAATTTAGCACAGAATTCGAACTCAGGTCATCGCGCTGGAAGCATCCGGCCCTAACCATTGTACCAGGTGTTCTTTGCGGACGATGCAAGAGATAAACCTTTATAGCAATGAGCCCGTCCGTTGAATGGATCCAAAGTAGAATAATACATATTCACAAATTTGAAATAAAATAGTTTAGTTTTGAAATACATATCACTAAAAATATCTTATGTTTCACTCCAAATATATTCTTTGGGCTATTTTGATGAGGTAAGGGAGGAATGTGGTTGGTTTCAAGATACTGAGGGGTTTTCTATAAACTGGAGCAGAGAAGTGGGAATTGTTGCAAAAGGCCACAACTTACATCATGGCCGTTAGATGCAGATCTAATGGTCAAAAATGGCAGATGGCAGACACACCATCATAACCAACCGAGTCTTTTATAGGAGTAGGAGTAGAGAAAAACCGAGTTGGTGATGATGGTGTTCCTGCCATCTTATAATATAGACCGCCCGATCTATATCTGGCGGATAGAAAGCAAACTATGACAATTTTACAAAAGATACCCGCACCTCTCTCCACATTTACATATAAGGCCTTGCATCGTTCATCCTTATCTCCCACAACCTCATTGCTGAGCAATTAAAAAAGGAAGTCTCTAAAACAATCTGGCATGGTGTCCGCTGCCGGCGCCGTCCATCCCCATACCTCCGCCCAGTCCGACCACTAGTCAGCACCACGCACCACTCCTCCTCACCTTATCTGTCATCTTTCTCGAGATATCATTTTTTGATGAAATAGTCGAGATACCATTTTTATGATAAAATTATCAATATATCATTAGTTTTTACATTTGGGATTACTCCTGCATGGGTCAATCACAATAGGTGTTTTGTAAAATAATGCATCTTGATGTTCCGTGCAATGCACGGGCAGCTTGCTAGTTTTTTTGCATATAATTTCAAACACCACGTAGACACGGTCTTTGACAATTTTACAACTATGTTAGTATCATTGTTAGTGGTCAGCCGGTGCAAGTTATGGCCCCGGGTGTTCTAACCTTTTTTAGTAATGATATCTAGCGATTGTTCGCCACAATCTCAATCCTGGCGAATCCCACGTAACCGTCATATTTCCATCCGATGTTGCCTGTTTTTAAGACATAGTATTTGACAAAACTGCCACCCTTACACACATACTGTAACTGCGTCTCGGGCGCTTGCAACTGCCATGTCTCCTAGCGAACGTTTGCTGGGGATTGGAGTTAGCACCGATGGCGGTTCGTAGTCATTCCACGCTCGGGCATTGAAGTTTGTAACTATTTAAGATTAGAATATACTACTCCTCCAGTGCTAGTAGTAGAGCAGAGTCCTACTCCACTACTACTCTACTTAAGCAAGTTAGGGCATAGTAGTAGGTACTGTAGGGAGTACCAATAATGTGATTACTCAATCAAGTTGCTGGTATGTGTCTCGTAAGTCAAGCGAAGTGTTGTAGTCATCATAACCTGTCCACTTCCCGCGACACATATTCCCTTCTCTATCTTTGTCTACACATAATCATCCAATCTTCCATCCCCCCTAAGGCGCCTCCCCTCATCTTCCGAAACCCAAGCACTAACAATGGCAGAACCAAGCAGCGTCCGCCGAAAGAGTGGCTGGAATTTGCTCCCACGGAGGTAATCAAGCTCATTATTTCGCGTGTGGACAACCTCAGTACCATGCCGCTCGCCGCATGCTCGTCGGGGCTGTACCGTTTACTCAAAGCCCTCTGGTCGGAGCTTTTAAGCCAGCTCCTTGCTTGCTGATGCCGCCTGATCTTCAGAAACGGCATGTCACGCAACATAGATCATAGGGTGGTGAGCATCGACCCCGTTGACTGCGTTCCGATCCCCGTCACCCTCAACTACATTAACGGTATGTACTGGGTCGGCATGAACACGTCTTGGATGGTGCTCGTCAACGATCGCGGCAGCTGGATGCTCGTGGAGGTCTACACCAGGTGATTGACCCCCCTTACTTTGATTAACACTACGCTGCTTTTGCACCGCGGCCCATAATACTAGGAATCTTATAGTAGACAACATGATACCAAGTTTGATTTTCTCAAGGTTGTAATCTGCCAAGTGCCCACAAGATGTGCGAATTATAAAGACTTCAGGCTAATTGCATTCTTCAACCACGGTCTCACCTATCTGACAGGTCACTGCGGAAAGCAGATAAATCTGCACATCCATCGCAGGATCATACATCCTCCATGGTTCTCTGATGCCATTGAACACAATGGCTTCATATACGCTATCGACTCCTTCTATGGCAGGATATATTGTTGGCCTACTCCAGTCATCGCTACAAACGGCTGTTACAGCAGTATGTTACTTTCCTATGATATCATGATGGCTTGCTTATATTACTATCAACATTTACTGGAAAAATATTCATGCTAATAATATACCATTCTTAAGATTTACTACATTAAGACCCATTTTTTATTTGACTCCAACTTGATATGATGTTGTAGGCCGCCTAGTATCACTACCCTTCCTAATCCCAGAACCTTTCAAAGAAAAGCGGCATGGCAGTTGCAGGTGGTTCCTGGCTCGATCAGACGATGGCGAACTATTGATGATTGTTTGTATGTACCGGACGTGTTGTTTTGCAGAATACAATCATAGTCACTCCAAGGTATTTGAGCAGGATCCCAGCTTCTCTGGGGCTTCAGGAATTTTTGATTGGAGGCTAGTAAGTAGCCTTGGTACACGTTCTCTGTTTCTCGGAATGAATTATCCGATTAACCAGGAGATAATTGATGGCAAGGATCATGATGGCAGCGCGATTTCGTTCATCAGGATAAATTGTGTGTACACAACGTACCATGTGTCTCTGCGTGCACCATACACTGATATGTGTCGGCATGCTCTGCAACCCAAAGTAGGAGAGAGGGTCGCAAGTATCAGACTTCGACCTGCTAGCTGGAGTTTCCCCCGTCAGGCACCCATGTGGTTCAAGCCGTCAGCCAACCTCCACAGCTTAATAAATAGTAACGTCTAACTGAGCCAGTTAGTTAGATGCGTACACTTGGTGTAGTAGGATCTTTATTTAGTTTGATGCATACACATGTTCTTTTTTGGTAGCCCTTTTTTAATGATGGCTGATGTTTGGTTTGGAAGAGAGAGATGCGTGTTTACTTTTCTGGCCTGCTTACTGCTTCTGTTGCACCCCCAGCCCTGGTTGCTGCTGCTATTTTCAATGTACAATCAGTAGTTTATTTCGTTTGTTCGTTGAATAAATGTGTTGTTAGAACGACAAACACAATGTTTTGGAAGTTGCTGCATGGTCCGATCCTGTAGTGCCCCGTACTGTACGTAGCGCATACTATTTTTGGTGTGGAACACATTTTCCACTTGTTGATAACATGCAACCCACTGATGAAGGCCCAATAGAGGAGCCCATAATTAACTGGAAGGGAGTCTCTCACGTGAATCTGGCCTAGGTACATGCTCATGGTCCCCTAAACATAAATAAGTAAATAAATAAATAAAGCTAAATGCTCATGCACGAGTTCTTTAAATTGATGACTTAACAGGAGGATATTATTTCCTATGATAGTGTCGTTACATTCAGTCGATATTATTCTTAGGCAAAGATAGCGACCAGTCTTCTTTCTCCCTCCATTTTCTTCTTGCAACCAGCGGACCCATGCAAATTGTAGTCAACGTCATAAATAGTTCCGGTCCATTTTTATTTTTAATAAGAATGTCCAACCCAGCCCATCACATTGGCGACACCAGTTTATCCTCCGCCTTAGTGCGCTCACCGCAGCACTGCCGTTCGGCCGTGTCAACATAGTGAATTGGGAGAGGATTGTAGTTGTGAGCATGACAGTACAGACCCACCAGGTCCGCTTCCGAACACAAGCAAGCGCCTCTTTTACTACTCAGATACACCCCTCGTTTTTTTACTCTAATCCACCCTGTTCATATCTGGGACCCACATCATTTTCAATGTATAGTGAATTAACGACATAATTGCACAAATTTTTGTTTAAGGATTTGTTCGGAGGAGCAGGCTATAAACTGGGTTGTGCGGTCTTTATGGCCCGTCCAACAACATGACCAGCCCGGCAGTTTTTTCTTTGGGAAAATAGGTAGCCCAAAATTTCTTTTTTAAGAATACCGAAGCTAGGCCTATTTTTTTTCTCCGACTTACTGGGCTGCAAATCTTTCAAGATGGGTAGGGACGCATTCCGGCCTGGCCAAAGAGTAAGGTCAATATCTGTTAAAAGTAATATCAAAGGGGTTGAAAATTCCCAAAAAAAATTATAGCAAATGGGAAATTAGTTTTTTTTTGTTTTTGTTCTTCACTGATATTTAATATTTCTTTGGATTTTAACATGACATAGTACTAATTTATTTTTAAATTTATTTTAGTATGGCTACTAATTTTTGTATTAAGAATATTCTGTTCCCCAGGAAAAATTTGCGAATTTTAAAAATTTCGTACATTTTTAGTTCAATTTTTTAACCCTGGTACTCACCAGAAAATGGGCAGCAACTCTAAAAATGGAAAATGGGATGCAATAAATTCCATATGAATTAGAAAATGAGTAAAATTATAAAAATAATAGCAAATGGGTTGTACACGCCATAGATTTCGAGGCTCACTTGTTTACACAAGGCTTTGTGAGTTAACACATGATTCTAGCAGCAGTGACTGTTGGATGTCCATCCAACAGCCAACGTGATTCTTCAATCTCTGATCTTCGTGCTCCAGCCGCCTAAGCCAGCGCCGGCGGGACTGCCTGCTCCCTCTTGTGGCCCGTTGTGATGTCGCGCAGGCTTCACCGGCCCACCCTACTCCCTCCGCTGGCCTGGCCGCACGCAATCAACTGCCTCCTTATTACGTGAAAATAATGATTCTTCCCACTGAGATCTGGGGCACACCGGTTCAGAGGCTGACCTGTGGGCCTACTAAGTTGACACATACGAAGGGCTTTGTCAACTTAGTCAACAAACGATTCTAGCAGCAGTGTCCGTTGGATTTGAATCGAATGGTCATGTTGCTTCTTCAATCGCTGCTCTTCTTGCACCAGCCGCCCAAACCAGCGTCAGCGAGACTGCCTGCTCCTGCCTCTAGTGGCCCGCTGTACTGCCGTTGAGGCCTCACCACCCCTACTACTCGCACCGCTGGCAAGGCCCTGCGGCAACGGCAACCTCACACCGTAGAGAAACAAGTGAACCCTCGTACTCATCTCCGCGTGGGCATCCACTGTCGCGTCTTCCTCGGCTCCGCGCCGTTCCCTTCCTAGGCCTCGCCATCATCCACCACCTTGGTGCTCTTGGCACGGCGTCGTCAATGTGCTCCACGAACGACTTCCATCGGAAGAGTACTGTACATGGAGACGCTGACAGCTGGGTCCATGGCCGCAGCAAGGAAGTGCCTCCTTATTACAGGGAAAATAATTATTCCTCCACCTGACAGTAGGGACCCACCATACGGTCCACCGTATTTTGCAAAAAAACGTCACTGACTGCTGGGACCCACCAGCTGAATCTTTGCATGCAAGGAAGTGCGTCCATATTACGGGCAAAAAAATGATTCGCCCCCTGACTGCTGGGACCCACCAGCAACATCTCCGCACGCAAGTAAGTGCCTGACAGTCGAGACCCACCTGGCCGAAGCGTACATAGCTTTGTCATTCTAGTTGCGAACGTGTACGTACATACTAGTCGATCAGTGTGTCTGCAGGCTGCAGCGATAAGCCGTGGCCGTGTAAGGAAGGGCACGTGTCGTAGTAGAGGAGCGCATGTGTCATAGTAGAGGCGCGCAGGTAGTATGTCACACAGTCCCGTTAATATCGTGTACACGTACATATAGCGGCCAAGGTGCAGGAAAGTAAATACGGTCATGTACGTACATATGGGCGGGGTCTCAAATTCCTACTCGCGCATATGTACGGCTAGGGCTTGTGTACACGGTTGGGTCGGAATGGAGAAACTGCGTCGTCGTTGTGTTCATCAGGATCCAACCGGCTTGGACGGAACAGCCGATCGAAACGAGGCCTGGCGTACCATAGAATGAAGGAAACGGCCCTGTGTTCGACCGTCCACGGTCAAAACGGGATCCTGTTCATCGAGAGGGGTCTAGTGTACCGCAAAACGGAGGAAGCGGACTTGGCTTGGACCTCCTACTGTCGAAACAGGGTCCTGTTGAACGGGAGGGGTGTGGCATACCGCAAAACGGAGGAAACGGACTTGTGTTGGAGCGCTACGGTCGAAACGGGGGTCCTGTTCATCGGGAGGGGTGTGGCGTACCGCAAAAAAGAACTCCACGGGATACTGTTTATCTCCACCGTCGACTACCTCCATGGGCTACTGTTCATCCACCGTCGGCCTCCTCCAGCCTCCACATGTGACTGTTCATCCACGGGCTCCTGTTCATCCAGCCTCCACCGCTCCTCCACTGGCTACTGTTCAACCAGCCCTTTCCATGGGGTCCTGTTCAACCACCCCTCCACGGGCTACTGTTCATCCAGCCCTCCACCGACTACTGTTCAACCAGCCCTCCACGGTTTCGTCCTGTTCATCTAGCCCTCCACGGGGTGCTGTTCATCCAACCCCAACCGACTCAATCGATCGGGGTCCTGTTCATCTAGTGGCAACGGCCTCTACTACCACGA
>NC_041386.1:259235257-259314938 GCF_002162155.2 Triticum dicoccoides | reverse complement strand
ACAACACTCACTGTTCATCAAGAGGCAGCAGGTTCGATGGGCTTCAGTTAGCAGCAATAGCGAAGGAATCGCTCAATCGGGTTTAGTTAACAACCATCGATCGATCGCTCGGGTTCAGTAACGCGTAGCCTGCAGTGCAATCGCTCAGGTTCAGTAGGTGAACGCCTCGCTCGGGTTCAGTTAGAGCACAATGCCCCGCACCCACGCGTGAAGCAGGGTGGCAATGGAACACGTCCAGTATCCTGGCACGAGGCGTGGGTGCGGCAACTGGATGAACCTCAACTAAGGTTCACGGCCAAGAGTGTGTACACATGCTACGAGATGCACAGGCGGATCATTGACATGAGGAAGTGCCTCCTTCCCAAAATCGACGAGGTCGGATCGAGCCACCAAGAGAACTGTGGCAGCAGGTTTCACAGCAAGTAGAGGATGATCAGATGATCGTTTATCCTACTTAGTCATGCATGTAATATATAGTTTACTTTGGTGTGTGGAAATGTCATGTGTGTAGTTGCCACCTATGTAATTGGATGTTTAATTTGGTTATGCAACCATGTCCTTATAAGGGTGTGTGTGTGTATATATATATATATGTTGATGTTCTATATGCAATCCCCGCACAACACACACGTCTTATTAGCTGCAATCGTATATGTTATCATTGGTCTTCGCACACTTTCTGATTATAGACCTGTTTGCCACATATCACACACATTTTGTTAAATTGAACCATTTCTGTTCTCTTGGCTCAACGCAAACAGTTCATCCGAGTGAACCGTATGTCGTATATCGCACACACCTTGATCTGGCTGACAGTTTCTTTTGTGTTTCCTAATCACAAATTGTTCATCCGAGTGAGCTTTATGTTGTATATCACACACAACTTCATCTAGCTGCTCGTTTCTGTTCTTCTGCCTCATCGCAAATAGTTCATTGAACTGAACCGTATGCCTCATATCGCACACACAACTAAATTCTGAACCGTGTTTGATGTATCCTCCATCGCAAACATTTTGCAACTTTTTGACGGGTTTTTTACATCACAGTTTGCGATAAATACATTGCACACAGTTTCGTCAAAAGGGTCTCTGATCATAGTGTCGCATTAGCAGCATCCTGCAGTAGTGCTGTGTCGGCCCTCGTGAGGCACAAGACAATGTCGATCATCTCCTCTGGCGGTGGTGGGTAGCAAAGTAGTGTTCCCAGCTCAATCATGGTTGTGGAAGCTGACCCTCACCAGGCAACATGGCAATCCCCGGGAAGCTTTGCCGGCAAATCACGACAAGGACGGTGCTGGGCCCGCGGACATCCTGGGCGTGTAGCCAACCCCTGCAGTATGACAAGGCCAATTCATTAGATATTTGAAGAAACGTGAAGGCAAAGGTACAAAAAGAGTAAAAGGACTTACCTATCCCCATCAGGCCTAATCCACGACCTCTACTCCCGGGTCGCCGACACGGGCTAGAGCCATGTGCTACCACACTGGTAGACGGTGCCCCCCTCAAGCACCTCTCCACGCTATCAAAACTCTGATCCCCGCCATCATCAGCATGGCCACTCGGCCCCTTAGGCAGATCCGACCAAGTACCCCATACGGACGTCTCCTGGGACGTAGCCTACCCGGAGTCTCGTGGGCCAAAGGCCCGTCGACCCGAGGCTCGTGGACCGGAGTCTGCATATCTTCCTCCTCAGACGTGTCCACCCTAGCAGTCCTATGCTCGGGTGAATCAGCTGGGGGTGGCAGCAAGGAAGGCCTAGCAGCCTGCCTACCTCTCCTGCAGGCACGTCCTCCCCGACCTCATCTCTTCTCCTCCCCGACCTCATGTCCCAATGGGCAACGACGCCGATGAAGAAGCGCCCACAGGTGCCTGCATACTATCGAGAAACGCTCTCCGGAGACACTGGGGTGGAATGGAAGTACCCCCCCACCACCACCACACACCGATGAAGAAGGAGCCACTAAGTGCTCTGGACCCGCACCCACCATCTTTCATCACCTGCCATGACAAAGAGTAAACGAAATTAGTACAACATAAAAAAATTGAATACCGACATGAATAATAATATGTATATAATTGTGATAGCCTGGCTTATTAGGGATGATACACTACTCATATCAATAAGGAATTCCTTCTTTTCTAGGAGACCATTCGGAAAGAACTCCAAAGTTAAGTGTGCTCAGCTTGGAGTAGTTTCAGGATGGGTGACCGACCGGTAAGTTGCTCCCGGATGCGCACAAGTGAGGAGAAAGTGCGCAGAAAAGACTACTATTGATCTATGGGGCCAGTCTAGATCCCGCCAGGAGTACAGACCATCGGTGGGTGTGTCCGGGGCGTTAGAATAATTTAAATATATTATCATCATGTACAACATAAAAAATTGAATACCTAAAATGAACTAATAATATATATGTATATAATATAATTGAATACATGACATGAACTAATAATAATCTTGATCGTCCATATATGCTCTGGGGTCAATAAATGTATCGTCATCATCACTATCATCAATGACGTGCTCATCGGTTTCAATGGCATCACATGTGGAAGGCCTCCTTTACGTAATCGGTTAAGCATTGACAGGTCATCGGCAGCAGTAACCTCTTCTTGTTCCGACTCAGGGGTGAAGTCGGATTCACTGTCGCTATCTACTTCAATGTTCTGGGGTGATGTAGAGCGTTTCTTGAAACGTTTTTTGAAAAGACGTGTTTCTTAGAAGAATTCTCATTCGTATATGTATGGGTGAATGTGGGGTTCATAATCCTCTTCATTGGGGGATGTAGTCTAACACGTGGAGCCACTTCATAAACGACATCCCAACCATTCAGATTTGGATCAGTTTGGCAGCCCACGATAGATAGAAAATTGGGTCACGTGTTGAGCCGTAATATAGACTTCGGGAGCATCTAAATGGGTGCTTTGTTTGATTTCGACTAGCCTTATATGTTCATGAGTCATTCTAGTCTCCTTCGGCTGGAACTAATAACATTTGAAGACTACGATGGTCGGTGGGTTTTCACTGTAGAATAGAAGTTCATAAATTCCTTCAACTCTTCCATAATACTCTGTACCTCCTACGCCGATAGTAGAGACACAACAATTTGTAGACTTTCGGTCGGGCATAGATAGCTCTTTGTGAAATGTATGAAAGCGATACCCGTTGATGTCGTATTTGTGAAATGAACGGACGTTATAGTCAAAACCATTAGCTACTTGTCTCAATTCGACTCTGGACACTCTCAATCCAAATTATAGCCCTTGAAAAACCCTGGATGCTCTAGATCAGGCTCGAGAGCGTGACTGATCCAGGGTCTATTGGCCTGTCAACGCAGGTGGTGCAGAGTTTTTGACAACTCTACCTTTGATGAAGTTCTTCTTGTCTTTTCTAAACTTATGGGGAGGATCCAGGAACTATCTATGTAGTTCGAAGCAAGAAAACTTGCAACCCGCCTGTAGCGAACGATACTGAAGAGTTGTGTTGCACGAGGGGCATGGGAACCTTCCATGCACACACCACCCAATGAATAGCGCATACACCAGCAAGTCATGCATCGAGTACATGTACCAAACATGCATTTTGAAATTTTGTTTGCTAGCGGCATCGTATGTCTGGAATCCATTATCCCAAGCTTCTTGTAATTAATCCTTAAGAGGCTACGTGTACACATTCATATTCTTCCCCGGATAGTTGGGCCCTGGAATTATCAACGTCAGGAAAATGTTCTTTCTTTGCATAATCTATCCGGGGGGAGATTGAGTGGAATGACAAATACAAGCCAAAAATTGTATTGGGTTGCCGTCAGACCAAACACATTGAACCCATCCGTGCTGAGGGCGACTCGACGATAACTTGGATCTGCCACTTTTTTCTCATGTAATGCATCGAAGTGCTTCCACGCAAAACCATCCGATGTGTGTACCATCATCTGATTCCCATCTGCATCTAGTTCGGTTCTTTTTCCCATTTTGTGCCATGTCATCTATCTAGTCGTCTCCCTGACCACGAAAAGATGTTGAAGTCTTGGTACGATTGGTATATATGAAGAACATTAACAGGGATTTTGGTATGCCACTTCTCACCCATACTGTTGTCTACCACAACATACTTGGAAGACTTGCAAATGGGACAATAGTTCAAGTCCGCATACTTAAGTCTAAATAAGGCACATCCATTCTCATAGGCATTTATCTTCTCATAGGGCATCTTAAGTGCATGGAGGATTTTGTCCGACTGGTACAGGTTTGTAGGCAGTACATGGCCTTTGGGTAGAAAGCATCCAAATATTGTCATCATCGCGTCGTAGCATTCTTTGTGGAAGTTGAATTGAGCTTTCAGAGCTAATACTTTTGAGATGGCATCTAGCTAACGAAGCTCAGTGTGCTTGTTGAGAGGACGTTTTGAAGATTCCAACATTTCATTGAAGGCCTTTTGCAGATTCCTCCATATCATTGTCTGAATCCCAAGCATCATCAAAGTCTTGCACCATGTCTAACATCTCGCTACCATGCTCGTCAATGCAACGATGAACCACCTCGGCTCTGGCACATTGGGCAGACTCAGCATGAAATGTCCACATCGTATACCCGGGCGTAAATCCCACTTCTGCACATGTTTACCCATTTCATCCTTTGTCCTCTTCTGAAAGTTCTCTCACCTAGCACGGGGGCACCAGGTTTTTCTCTGGACATTTGCAAATGCGGCTCTTACAAACCCCTTGGTTTTTGTTACCCATTCATTGGTCATGTCTTTGTGACTAGTGTGACTGGTGTACATCCATGCACGATCACTCATCTTGCCTAGCTACTGCACACACACAAGAAATATATATATATATATATATATATATATATATATATATATATATATATATATATATATATATAATTCAGCATGCATATTCATCTTTTAATCTAGTTTGTCAATTTTATTACGTCCATGCAACCTACACGCTAATAGGTAAAGATAGGTCCTAATCCCACCCGAGTATGTGTAGATGGGTACATTTTCCCATGCTCTGCTCCGGATCCGACGCAAAATTTCGGCAGCACCTCCCCATTCTTCTCATGATACACGACTTGCCAATAAACAGAGAGGATGTGTACTCGGATAACAACAGGGAGGCACTAACAAAATTATGCGTCGGATCCGGAGCAGAGCATATGGGAAAACAAACCCAATCTACACATACTCAGGGTGTCCATGGATAATGTTGGACAATTCGAAAGAATCATGGTTATAAATATGCAAATGCATACATATTTATACATGTAACCCTTTCAAACATGAGACGCATACTGGTCACGCATACTGATGATTGAAGACACATATAGCTAGCAAGTTTCATCGGCACGAAGACCAAAACAGAGCAAATAATGAAGGGGGGAGGAGATGTCATTTGTGCTCACCCACGAACGCAGGGGAAGAGCTCGTCGAATGCACGGGGAGGTCGTCGAACACCAGACCCTTGCGGCGATGAAACGACAGCACATTTAAATCCACCAGATCAACACAAATATTCCATCCTGATAAAATATAATTGCACATATAAGTACTATTCTAGTTTTTTCTTCTCCTCTATTCCTTCCTCTCCTCCGCGTGCACATATACTTCTTATGCTTCTTCTTTTACTTTTTCCTCCTCTTCTACTTATTCTTGTTTTCATCTTTCTTCTTCCTCTTCTAATTATGTAAACCTTAACCTAATCCTAAACCTATTACTAACCTACAGATAACAATAAACCTAAACCTAAACAACAAAAACAGTAAAAAAACATAAAAATGAACATAACCTTGCTTGGCTCTAGCGAGGTCGACCGATGGAGGATGGCCGCGTGGAGGGGCGATGGAGTATGGCCGTGGGGAGGGCGATGTAGTGTGGCTCCGGAGGCGGGGCGGGGTGGCGCAGGTGGCGCTCGGCCTTGCTCCGGCGATGAGGCGGGGCGGGGCGGTTGCTACCTCTTGAGCACTGCGCTGGTTTCCCTTGAAGAGGAAAGGGTGATGCAGCAAAGTAGCGTAAGTATTTCCCTCAGTTTTTTAGAACCAAGGTATCAATCTAGTAGGAGACTACAGCAAGTCCCTTGTACCTACACAAACAAATAAGAACCTCACAACCAACATGATAAAGGGGTTGGCAATCCCTTCACGGTCACTTACGAGAGTGAGATCTGATAGAGATAATAATATAAACATTTTTGGTATTTTTATGATATAGATTGAAAGTAAAGATTGCAAAGTAAAATGGATTGGAAACTTATAGGATAAAAGATAGACCCGGGGGCCATAGGTTTCACTAGTGGCTTCTCTCAAGATAGCATAAGTATTATGGTGGGTGAACAAATTATTGTTGACCAATTGATAGAAAAGTGCATAATTATGAGAATATCTAGGCATGATCATGTATATAGGCATCACGTCCGCGAGAAGTAGACCGAAACGATTCTGCATCTACTACTATTACTCCACACATCGACCGCTATCCAGCATGCATCTAGAGTATTAAGATCATAAGAACAGAGTAATGCATTTGGCAAGATGACATGATGTAGAGGGATAAACTCAATCAATATGATATAAACCCCATCTTTTTATCCTCGATGGCAACAATACAATACGTGCCTTGCTGCCCCTGCTGTCACTGGGAAAGGACACCGCAAGATTGAACCCAAAGCTAAGCACTTCTCCCATTGCAAGAAAGATCTATCTAGTAGGCCAAACCAAACTGATAATTCGAAGAGACTTGCAAAGATAACCAATCATACATAACAGATTTCAGAGAAGAATCAAATATAGTTCATAGATAAACTTGATCATAAACCCACAATTCATCGGATCTCGACAAACACGCCACAAAAAGAGTTACATCGAATATATCTCCAAGAAGATCGAGGAGAGCATTGTATTGAGATCCAAAGAGAGAGAAGAAGCCATCTAGCTAATAACTATGGACTCGAAGGTCTGTGGTAAACTACTCGCACATCATCGGAGAGGCTATGGTGTTGATGTAGAAGCCCTCCATGATCGATTCCCCCTCCAGCGGAGCTCCAGAAAAGGCCCCAAGATGGGATCTTTTGGGTACAGAATGTTGTAGCAGTGGAAGTAGGGTTTTGTGGTGCTCCTGGATGTTTTAGGGGTCTATGGATATATATATAGGAGGAAGAAGTAGGCCGGTGGAGATGGGGGGAGCCCACGAGCGTGGGGGCGCGCCCAGGGGGCAGGCGCACCCGCCTGCCTCGTGGCCACCTCGTTTCTTTCTTAACGTCTACTCCAAGTCCTCTGGATCATGTTATTCCAAAAATAACTCTCTCGAAGGTTTCTTTCCATTTGGATTCCGTTTGATATTCCTTTTCTGCGAAACACTGAAATAGGCAAAAAAACATCAATTTGCATTGGGCCTTGGGTTAGTAGATTAGTCCCAAAAATAATATAAATGTGTATAATAAAACCCATTAAACATCCAAAACAGATAATATAATAGTATGGAACAATAAAAAATTATAGATACGTTGGAGAAGAATCAGCGGTCGTCATGGCCTGGGTCTGGGGGCTGGGGCGGGCGGGTTGGTCGGCGGCGTGTCTGGCTCCGGGGGGTGGGGCAGGTCGGTGGCAGCTTTGGCTCCGGGGGTGGCCCATGCGTGAGGTGGTTGAGATAGAGTGGGTGGGGCTGGGGCGGCATGTTGGATTTTAGTTAGGTCCCTTCTTTGCTGTCTGCTAGCAGACGACAAAGATAGGTGGGCCGAGTCGTTAGTTAGGTATCCTGCTTTGTCGTCAGCCGGCAGATGGCAAAGAGGAACCAAGCAGACGGCAAAGATCAGGTGGACGACATCCAACCCGCCCGTCTGACCTAACCAGCTCCAGGGTCCAATGCGCCCAGTTGTCGTCTACCTTTGGGCCCTTTGCCATTCGCTGGCAGATGACAAAGAACTGGCTGACGACAAACTGTAAATTTGCCATCAGCCACTTCTTTGCCATCTGCATTTTGGAAGCAGAAGACAAAGACCATCTGTGTCGTTCGCTAGCAGACGACAAAGAACTGGCTGATGGCAAATTCCTAATTATATTAACAATATTGTTCATAAAATTTACCATAGCCCTAATTATATTAATCACCAAGTTGATATTCATATATTCTCAAGAATGAACTTTTAACTTCATATGCTCAAAATAATACATATATTCTTTTGAGATCCTTAATATCTGTTACTAACACTTAGTAAAATTCTGGGCCCTTTCATATATATTATAACTATCAAGATGAATTTCTTTCATCTACTCATGCTTATTAATTGATTTTCATAAGCACCTAGTTATATGATACCGAGAGAATTTTTTTCTCTATTTAAACAATTAAACCTTTGTCAAAAAATATATAAACCTTTTAGCTCAATGAGACATATTGATCTATCTTCGTAGATTCTTTTGTGCCCAATATTTTGCCTTGCTATTTGATGACAACATGTTTCAAGACAATTTGATTTTATGCTAACAAGCTATATTATTTCCATTCCATAATATGTCGTCAACATATGAAAACATAAAACACTATATAGATCCCACTGATTTATATGTATACACAAAGTTCCTTTGATAAGATCAAAATCCTCTTATCAGCTCACTTGTTATAATCTTCAAAAACTCTTTTGAAGTTTGCACTTTAATTCGTTGTCCTGAGAATTTTGAAAATTTTCTAGTTGTATCATTCATACATCCTTTCTCTTTAGGAAACTAGATTTAGTATCCATTTTCTTCATAACTCTTTAAAGTATCAATTAAGTTCTAAACGTAATTGTATATGAATTTTATTCCGGTGTGCATGGCTATGCGCCATTCCTTTGAGCTGGGTGCCACCACTGCTTCCTTGTAGTGTGCTAGTCCATGTCCTTTCCAAGATGAATGCTAGTTCAAATTCTTTTAAAGATGAATATCTCATTGTAAAATATGAAAAAAACTCCTGATTTGAATAAACCTGTTACAAGCTTTAGAATTTCTACGTCCAATGTAGTAATTTATGATTTATTTTGCAGACTAACTATTGAAATAATTTTCGATTTGTTAATTCTGCTTATCACCGTCAGAGATTCATAAACCTTTCTAAGCTGTAATATCCTCCCAATTATTTCTTTGACAAGAAAACATTTTCTTGAAAAAGTGTCCATATGTATCAAACATTTTGTTTTTGAACATTTCAATTGAAGGAACCCAAATCATATTATTTGAGATATCATACAACATTTATCTAGTTAATAATTTCCATAAATCGTATGGTTTCAGTAACTACTCTAATATACAGTGCTCTGTTTAGTGTATATCTTGTTGTTTCAGTTTACAACCCCAATTATAAAAGTATATCGGTAATAAATAATTCCATAATTATTTGAATGTATTTCTTAAACTTATGACTCGGGTCATTGTCTTCAATCTTTGAAGAATCACTTTATCTTTTGTCATAATGATCCTTATCTTCATTACACAAAAATTGAACTCTTGAAATACACTACAAAAAATATACACTTCATGATGATACGTGTTTCTCACAGTAGGTCATGTTTTTTGTCATGCATGTACATCCATGACGATTTTATGACAGAATAAAGATCGTCATACATGTGTTGTCGTAGAAGTGTTCCATGACAATACCAAAATTGTAATCACGGAAGTATCCACTTCCATGACCATAAATGGCGTGTTGTGGAAGTGCTTTCGCCAAGGGTAACCGACACATGGCATCCACCATAACGGGTCGCCGTTAAGCTATCGGGTTTCAGTTTGGATCTGATAACCCGTTAACATCCCAGACCAATGGGTGTTTTCCACGTGTAAAATCATCATTGGCTGGAGGAAACACGTGTAAGTTCACCATTGGGACAGATGTCATCCACTCATTGGACCGAAGGCGCCTATGATACTTCGACACGTGGCATGACCCAACAGAGGCCCATTCCTGTGAAAAGGCCGGCCCGTTTGACTTGGCCAAAAGGTAGCGGGTCGGCCCTTGGAAAGCCTATCAACGGCTTGTTCGCATATAGCCCATTTACAACCCGCTAACTCAGGGCCCGTTACGGCCTATCCGAATTAGGCCTAGTAGCGTCATCTGGGCCGTCCAATATGATTCCAGCCCGTTGTAACTTCCGACCCATGTATGGCCCATGACATCTTTCGGCCCATATGAGGCCCTTTGTTACTCTTGGCCCATTAATGGCCTGTGGTGAAACTGGCCCGTAATGAACAGTGTATAACTTTAAATGCATTAACGGCCCATTATTCCATTGGGTCGTTTCCAGCCCGTGTGATCTTTCGGCTTTCTCACGGCCCATTTATTCTTGGGCTCATTTGCAGCATTCGGTTACTTATGGCCCGTTACTGGCCTTTTCTACTTGTGGGCCAAATTCAACCCATGGTTACAATCGGCCCGTTTGTGGCCTGTTAATCCATTGGGTCTTTTTCATAGTTTCATCATATACGACTGATTAATGACGGCCCGTTATGGTCGGCCCATGAACGGACGATTCCAACTCTAGCCCATTTACGACCGATAATGTGTTGTGTTGTTGGCCCATGTTTGGCCAATCGACCATACGGCCCAGAGAAGGCCCATTGATGCTACGCCCCATAGAAGGCCCATTGTTTCTCTGGCCCGTACGAGACCCAGGGTCACTGCAGCAAATATGTAGCCCATGGTTATTATGGCCTAGTTTTAAAAAATAGGTTATTGCGGCCACTAGCAAACCGTGGAAAAAAAGTGCCCTAACTACAAGCAAACAAATAAACAAGAAAACAAGGAAATAAATAAGCAAGCAACTTACGCTAGGCTATCATGGCTATTACACATATTACATCCACTGGGCATCAAAGTTCACCACCAGTGCAAATATAGGGAATAAAGCAGCATATCACATACACTGGTTGTCAAAGTTGGCGACCAGTGCAAAGAAACGCCACAGCAAAACAAGTCCACAACTGAAACCACTTCAGAAGAGCTCAAGAAACAATATCATGGGTATCCATAATGCTGGCAAGATGCTTATCAAGCTTATGAACTTTCTCTTGTTTGGCTCTTAAATCAATCAGCGCTTGCTGTTGCACCAAAAAGTACGCATCTGAATTCCGTAGGGACTTCCTCAGTCCTTCGGCTTCCTATCGCAGAACATCTGATTGATGTCTTTCAACTTCAAGTTGAGACTCAAGAAGCCAAACTGATTCACGCAGCGACTTCAAAAAGCTGGTGCCAGCAATAGTGGTCAGTAACTCCAACACTACATCAAGACAAGACTCCTCAGTGTCTTCAATATTGTTTTTATCAGCTTTCTTGGAGACCAACAGGGATGTCTCACTGTCTTGAACCTTATATGCATTACTTCCTTTACCATTGCATAACAGGGTACTCTTCTCCAATATTTTATCCATATTCTAAAAGAGAAACAAACAGACACATCACAGGTTTACCATGTTGTATATGAAACTAATTTTGGTAAACCACTTCAGTAGTAAGGTGGACAGGATAAAAGCATGAAACAAACATATATCTATGTAGTATGGTCACTTGACGGTCTATATCGTTCTAGTTTATGTTGCCAAATCAAGATTAAGACGGTTCAAATCATATCTATTTAAGAGAACACAGCATAGACAGAATATAAGTGTGGGAAACTACATAGCAATAACGACACTTGTAACGTGCATTGCATGAGAACATAACTTTTTATTCAATTGAAACTAAAATAAACATAGAGCAAGTTACAACAACAAACATGTTAAAGAAATAGGTTTAAAACATACCTGTTGCGCCATTGGAGTTTCAATTGCATCCTTCAAATTTGAAATTAGTTGGTATGAGTAAATGCAGTGATGCAAGAGCAAATGAGTATGAACCATAGCTACGGAACTTGACCTGATAACAATTCTTCTTCTACTTTAAGCGTTGATTTGGGGTTCGGATTGGTGGTCCTCGTGCTTTGGGCACTGCAGTTGCCTTACTAACTGCTTGTGTTTGGGTGCTCTGTGGTGGAGATGGTGCTGTGTCAAGTGGAACTGGGTTACTATCTGCTTGAGTTGGGGTTAGAAGGGGTGTAGCTGGTTCTCCGTCCAACTGGGTAGGGGTACAATCTGCGTGAGTCTAGGTTATGTGTGGTGGGGCTGGTTCTTGGGCAAGTACAACTGTGGTTCTATCTGCATCGACAGGTAGCACGATCTTTTCTAAAGACCGTGTTTTTACTCCCACAGATACTGCCATCACCCCATCCAATTCAAATGGCTGATAAACAAGAAAATTAATTGAGTGTATAGACATTGTAAGATAGATAGGTGCAATGGATAGTAGGGAAGAAAATATGGCATGAAATAATTCACATTTATGTTGTCTAACCAAACAGAATAACGTGACATAATTTCACATATATGATGGCTAATTAAACAGGATAGCATGACACAATTTCACAGGTATGATGGCTAACTAAACAGGATAGAATGGCATACTTCAAAATATGATGACTACGTAAATAGGATAACATGATATAACTATACGATGTGTCTATTAAAGTGGTTGGCATGCCATAATTCACAAACATGCCATCGATGGAAACATGATGGCATGATATAATTCACAGATAGAATGACATAATTCAAAATATGATGACTATGTAAATAGGATCAGATGATATAACTATATTATGTCTTTAGAAAATGGGTTGGCATGCCACAATTCAGATACATGCTATCTATGACAATTCAGCCGGTCTATTCTGATAATATTATCAGAATAGTTATTCTGATAACACTTCCTCACTGCAGGCTCAATGCAAGTGCACGTCATTGTTTGAACCAAGTGTGCTGCAGTACTCACACGAGTGAACTTCGTGTCGAAAAAAACTGCATGCAGTCTTTTTCCGGTACTATTTTCGCTCTAATTTTTTAACCATTTATCGGAACGAGGCGTATAATATACCATTGAAAAGCTATTGATTAGGCGCAACTTTGCCATGTTGAACACTTTTCGAGATTCCTCTCGGTTTAAGAGCAGTTTCAAAAATGGTGCGGCGAACAACGAGTGGCATCAAGCATATTTTCATGATTTTTTCTAAACCGCTCATCGGAATAAGGCAAATGATACGTCGTTGGAAAGATATCATCGAGGCGCATCTTTTTCATATCTATTATTTTCTCTAGTTCGTTATGGTTTAAGAGCAGTTTCGAATTTATTAAATCGCGGAATTTTGTTTTTTTGAAATTTTTGCAATTTTCGGTACTGTTTTTGCTCTGTTTTTGAACCGTTTGTCTAAACGAGGCGTGTAATACGTCGTTCGAAAGCTATGGACAAGGCGCAACTTTCATATGTAGAAATGATTTTGAGATTCCTTACACTTTAAAATTAATTTTGAAAACGGTGCGGCTGCCGGTGAGTGACAGCGAACGTATTTTCGTAAATTTGTTCAAACCGTTCATCGGAACGATGCAAATGGTACGCCGTTGGAAAGATATCGACGAGGCACAACTTTTGCATGTAGAACACTCTCTCTAATTCATTATGCTTTAAGAGCATTTTCCAAATTACCGAAATGCAGACACTCTGTTTTTCACGACACCAAAATCGACGAGGCGCACTATATCAGACATAAAATTGCACTGTTTTAGTCTGAATACCACACTGCATCAGAGAGGCAAAATGTACTGCATGATTTATTTGTCATTTTTTCTAACTTTTTTATATAACAAGAGTGCACTGTTCTTTATTATTTGAGAGTGAATCGCAGACAAGGTCAAAACGCACTGCAATGTCGTCAAAAGGGGACTGCATGCATTTTGTGTCACTGTCGCCAAACCGCACTGCTTAGGACCGAAAACCATACTGCATCAAACGATCAAGCGAACTTCATGATTTCTTTTCTCAAACGTAAATTTTCCAAGCATATACACACCGCACTGCAATCATTTCTCAAAAGAAGTGAACCCACAGATACAATGTCTGAGGGTAGTCCACTGAACTGAAAGTGATCTTTTTCAACACGAGCAAGTGAGCTGCAAGAAAATTTCCCCACATGAAGAAGTGCACTCTGTCAAAAGCAAACTACTTTGATGTTGATGAAGTGAGCTGGATGTTCTTTTCCTACATCATTGTCGTGTCTCCGATTACGTGAGCTGGATGTTCTACTCCGATGTTGATGAAGTGTACTCTCGATCAAAAGCAAACTACTTTGATATGTGAGCTACACAGCATGGGGTGTACTGCACCAAAAAAAAGTGAACCTCTCAATACAAAAAATCTGGAGATGTAACGTATGTTGAGGGGTAACCGCAGTCAATTCCAAAGTTGACTGCAAAACAACACTAGCGAGCTGCACATGTCCAAAGTTTTTATTTATTTATTAGAAGGGAATCACATACACACACAACAAGAACACCTCACGAAGATATAGGTGAAACCGCCCTCACAGCAGAAACGAACTTCTGATAGGCACACACAGGATCACCAACGAACTGCACACGAGATACAAACGAGCGACGGCTACACTACAACACAAGGAATACATTTTTTAAAGTAAAAGCTGACTGAACTGCAAACAAAACCAAATCTCAAACACACACACACACACACACATGCCGCTGGACTACTCCACTGTTGGGTAGTTCCAAGTTTGTTGACTGCTATGATTTTTTATTTTTTCTTACGCATTTAATGACAAAGTAAACAATGATTTCTTTTCTTCTGTAGCCCCCGACGAACTGCGCGTCCACAACCGCGCCACTGCTCGCGTCGAGCGCTTGGACTGCAACAAAAATAGTAACCTGCTCAACACACACACATACTCTAATACAAAACAATATCATTTTCACTGGCAGCACCCAGCTGAACGTGCCACAGGTAGAGAATTACATCCCTGGACGCCGTCCACTTTTGTATGTTCCCCATCCTAAGAAAACAACAAAAAATGAACCGAAGAGAAATAGTGAGTGGACTGCGTGTCTGAATAACAAATTATAATGAGGTACTGTTTTTACAGATAGCTAGTGTACTGCATGATAAACTTTGAATTACTAAAAAAGGATGCCGCCGACCACCCTGTGGCGAACAGCAAGGAGTGGAGGAGAGAGCTGCATCCTGCAGGTGAGCGTCATGGCTCGCATGCCCGGGCGAGCTACACGCCGCACTCCTTCGCACTGCAATACCTGCCGTACCAACAGTGGACTGCACGCACGAGCCATGCGTAATGTAAGACAATCGCCGGCGAACTGCACAACCCATACACGCATCAATCCGCATCTCGCTGGACTGGAGGAGCGAACTAAGCTACAGCAGGAACGAGAGCGTGAACTTCTCACCTTCTCGTAGGGGAACAGACGCTCGCCAGGGAGCTCCTAGTCACCCACCGCACGCGCTCCGGCACGCATTGCCGCCTCAGCCAGCGCCAGCAGGCCGAGCGGACTGCATGTTATCACTATCCAACTGATCAGCAAAATTCTATTTTGACATGGGAGGAAACTTGTTTCTGGTGTGTCAAATCAAATGCAAGATGACTATGAGCTGCATGGACGTGTTCTCCAGACCGCACACAAGGAGGATGCGAACTGTAAGAAAGGGGTGTGGGCAGAAGATGCACATCACCGGAACGAGAGGCGAGGTCCCCATCTTCGACTGCATAAACGCCGGTGGTCAATGAGGGAACAGTGAACAGCAAAAAAAGCCTTCTGGTTGCACCTGCCTGTCATGAGGTGGAGTAGGGCATGAGGTGGAGCACCCTCCTCCCCCACGATGGTGAAGAAAACCCGACGATGTCAGATCCACAGCAGAGAGAAGTCAGAAGTGGTTGGGGTCGTGCCCGCCGGATCCACGTCGGGGGAAGGAGGCTGGTTGCAGCGGATCCAATGGTCATCGCCGTCACCCACTGGATCCACTGGTCACGAGCCACGTGCTTGGAGAAGGAGGGCCTTCCACCGGCGCTTAGCAGGAGGGAGGTGCAGGGGCAGCCGGATCTCGCCGGATCCGATAGGGCTGCGGCGGTTGGACTGCCTGGTCACCTCGGGATGATGAACCGGGCGGCGATGCGCGGGTCCGCGTGGACGGTGGTGGCTCTAGTTGCGCTCGGGATTGGAGGTGGCTGGGCGGGGCGGCGGAGATCCACGGACGGCGGCGCGACCCCCGGACGGCAGAAACAAGTGGAGGTCGAGGATGGACCGGGAGGAAGGTGGGGGTCATGGGGGAGAGCAGAGTGGGACGGCGCCGGGGAGGTGGGCTACAGCAGCGAGGCGTAGGTGGTGCAGTGGCAGGGGGATTCGAGGGAGTTGGTGCGGTGGTGGGGAGGGAGGGAGACGAAGAAAATGGGCACGAGGGAGATGTGGGAGGCGTGGGGGTGGCCGGGTTTGTTTCTTTAGATGGTTATGCTGGCTCGTGTGGGTGCGGGTCGGGAGTGTTAACATAATAAGAGGTGGGTGCTATTAGAATAAGGTTTTAAAGGGTGTTATCATAATAGACCCATCATATATATATATGTATATATATATATATATATATATATATATATATATATATATATATATATATATATACTAAGCAAGTGAGCAGAGGGCAATCACATATATGATGTGTCAACTAAGGAGATGGCATTCAATATTGTGTATATGATGTAAGAACTAATCATTGCAAGACAACATATGCATGATGTGAGTAATTTAACCCTGCCAAGTTTGAGCATACACCTCAGGGGGAGAATAGGACTAGTCATCTGCCTCTGAATCCTCCTCTGAGGAGCTATCTGTAACCAACAAGATATTTGCTTTAGCAGGTAGCATTTGTCTGCTCTGAAGACCTTGTTTTCACTTCAGATCTCTCCATCACCAATTCAAATGGCTAATGCACAGGAAGAGCAGTTGAATATACAAACATTGTTGACAAATGCAATGTGTAATACAAAAAAAGGACGGCATGATATAATTCACATGTATGACGCTTGGCTAAATAGCATGACATTGCATAATTGACATACATAATGCCTTGCAACAAGATAGCATTGCATAATTCACATATATAATGTCTTGCAACAAGATGGCATTGCAAAATTCACATACCTGGTAATTAGACACTAAACAAGTGGCATTCGCACAAAGCATGTCTAAACTAAGCAAGTGGCATGCCAATGCAAGACACCATATGCACGATATGAGCAATATAACCCTGCCAAGTTAGAGCGTGCACCTCGGGGGGGGAGGGGAATAGAACTGCTCATCTGTCTCTGAATCCTCCTCTGAGGAACTATCTATAACCAACAAGACATGCGCCTCATCAGATAGCATTGTTTGCTCTAAATACCTTGTTTCCACTCCATATTTTTCCATGACCGTGTCGAATGGCTGATGCACATGACGAGTAATTGAATGTACTAAAATTATTGACAAATTTAATATGTGATAAAAATTGATGGCATGATATAATTCACATATAAGATGACTGGCTAACCAGGGTGGCATTGTAAAATTCACATATATGATGCCTGGCAAAACAAGATGGTATTGCATGATTCACATATACGATAAAGAAACTAAACAGATGGCATTCACACAAAGCATATCTAAACTAAGAAGATGACATATTTGATGTATAAAGTAAGCAATGCAAGGCACCCATATGCATGATATTACCAACATCAACATGCCAACTTAGAGCAAAGATCTCAGGGAGTAAATAGGAGTTGTCTTCTCCTTCTGAATCCCCCTCAGAACATTTATCTTCATCTTGATTACAATCCAAAATGGCTGGAGGGGGTGCCTTTGCGCCCACCATGGAGCGACGTCCGGATGAAATTTTATTGACATGCAAGGCTCATCTCTTTTGCTCTACAGGTTTAGTTCCATTATGTACAATAACTGACACGCATAGGAATAAAACATAGAGAAATTATGTAAGGAGTGCATGCACAAATCCGTACTGATGGTAGCAAACTATGGATAGATCCAAAACCAATGATAGCAGGCAAATAATAGCTTTATTTAAAAAATATAGATAATGGCTCCTTTAATGTTTGTTTCCACCCAACATGAAACTCATAGTAGACACCCAAGATTAACCAGATAGTAGACAGATAGTATTGATTGCTGCCCCAATATGTACCCCATAACCATTTAAAAACTCAAGTTTAAGCATTAGTTTGGACCTGACTCGGATTCTAATTGGTGAACAGGATCATAAAGTAGCATGTCATCATATTATCGATGCATAACATAAGCAAACATGAAAAGTGCGACCTCTCTTGCAGACTAGTGTAGTCCTCAAGGTCATCTACTTAGTTGATAATGGTAATGAAGTTGTCGTGGCTGCTGGCAGTGGGTAAGAAGATCTGAGGCAGCGAAAGACAGTCTGGAGGGCGGATCCCAGTTGTGGTGGACCCTTCCATCATTGGAGCAGCTGAGCTTAGATGGAACACAGCGCAGTAGGAGCGGGACAAACCACACAAGGTTTTCTTTGACACATATTTGTAACAGAAGTAATTGTGTAAGGGCTTGTTTGAATTTGAGGATTCTAACAATGCAGGGATAGGAAATACATAGGAATAGGATAGGAATGAAAGTGCCAAACAGAGAATTTAAAATCATAGGATTTCTGCCAATATGGGTGTTTGGTTCACAAAAATTTGAAGATCACAGGATGCAAAGAAGAATGGTGAGATTAAGTCAAACCACAAGAAAATGTACGGTTATAATGCTATTATGCTACTATCTCTTGGTCTTGTGCTTCATGAATAGGAATTTGAAAAGGAGGACAAGTGAATATTAAAATTCCTACGGTTTTTCTTTCAGGGAGACACTAAATGAACAAATCCTACAGTTTTCCTTTGCTCCATTCCTTTAAACCAAATGCATGAGTAGTAGTGCCATAGGAAACTTTCCAATTCCTATGTTTTTCCTTCACTTTTCCTTTCTAGCATTGGCGATTCTAGAAGGCAGGCTTGAGCAGGGAAAAGCCTACACTCAAAATATGTTTTTGTGCTACTTCTACTACTCTGGACCCAGGCCACTTCCCTACTAGCTCAACTCACAGGCCCATCTACAAATTCACAGCTCAAATGCGCAGAGATAAATAATGATGGCGTTCAAGAGAGTCCATCACGGACAGCTAAGTTGCATGGTACCTCACTACTTGTCATATAGTAGGAGAAACTAATCGTATTTCACGTTACTACGTGTGCTCAGTGGACAATATATATAACATGTAGAGATTCAACAAGTGTACAACCTCTTTGGCAAAGCCATGTCGATCTCGGTGTGATTGGATCGGTCGGTGAGGATGCTCCGGCTGATTTGGTTGTCAGAGGAGGGGAAGAAAATCTTAGGCGTCTAGAGATGGAGCCCGGGGTACTGCTCCGCTGTGATGGAGGGTTTCGTCGTTGGAGCAGCTCCGGTGAGTTGTATGACGGCGAGGCTGAAGCAGGACAAGAGAGTCAATGTTAACCTGAGTGGAATTCTAATAGCATCTCCAATAGATGACATAAAATACATAACCATAGAGTGCTAGATATAAAATACATCAGCCGCTCATCTCTGAACTTAACTGTCAAAGCTAAATTTAACTGTCGAAACTAAATTTAACAGTCAAAACTGAATTTGGTGGTCGAAAGTGAATTTTACTTTCGAAATGGAACGCAGTAGTAGCAGAAAAGCAATAGCAGCAGCAGCGCGTGCGAGAGTCGGGGCAGCTGGTCATGTAGCAGCATCTCGGGTAGCACCTGCAGGGGCTCGAGGGAGAGCAGGATCTGCTACTCGTGCGGCAGCAGAGCGCAAGAGTAGAGCAGCAGCGCAAGCAGGAGCAAGAGCGAGAGCAGCAGCACAAGCAAGAGCAAGAGCGAGAGTAGCATCACAAGCACGAGGAAGAGCAAGAGCAGACTGGGCAGGTGATACATCTCCAATGTATCTACTTTTCCAAATACATTTTCCCTTGTTTTGGACTCTAACTTGCATGATTTGAATGGAACTAACCTGGACTGACGCTGTTTTCAGCAGAATTGCCATGGTGTTATTTTTGTGCAGAAATAAAAGTTCTCAGAATGACCTAAAAATTCACGGAGACACGTTTTGGAATTAATAAAAATACTGGTGAAAAAATCGGCATCAGTGGGGCGACACGCTGTCCACGAGGGTGCAGGGCGCCCCCCTAGGGCGCGCCTCCATGCCTCGTGGGCCCCCTGAAACTCCACCGACGTCAACTCCAACTATATATATATATTCTAGTTCAGGGAGAAAAATATCAGAGAGAAGGATTCATCGCGTTTTACGATACGGAGCCACCGCCAAGCCCTAATCTTCATCACGAGGGCCGATCTGGAGTCTGTTCGGGGCTCCAGAGAGGGGAATCCATCGCCATCGTCATCATGAACCTTCCTCCATCACCAATTTTATGATGATTTCCATCGTGCGTGAGTAATCCCATCGTAGGCTTGTTGTACGGTGATGGGTTGGATGAGATTTACCATGTAATCGGGTTAGTTTTGTTAGGGTTTGATCCATAGTATCCATTATGTTCTAAGATTGATGTTGCTATGACTTTGCTATGCTTAATGCTTGTCACTAGGGCCCGAGTACCATGATTTCAGATCTAAACCTATTATGTTTTCATGAATATATGTGAGTCCTTGATCCTATCTTGCAAGTCAACAGTCACCTACTATGTGTTATGATCCTGTAACCCCGAAGTGACAATAATCGGGACCACTCCCTGTGATGACCGTAGTTTGAGGAGTTCATGTATTCACTAAGTGTTAATGCTTTGGTCCGATGCTCTATTAAAAGGAGGCCTTAATATCCCTTAGTTTCCAATAGGACCCCGCTGCCACGGGAGTGTAGGATAAAAGATGTCATTCAAGTTCCTTTCCAATAGCATGTATGAGTATATTCAGAATACATGCCTACATTACATTGATGAACTTGAGCTAGTTCTGCGTCACCCTATGTTATAACTATTGCATGAGGAATCGCATCCGACATAATTATCCATCATTGATTCATTGCCTACGAGCTTTTCACATATTGATCTTTGCTTAGTTACTTTTCCGTTGCCACTTTTACGATTGCCACAAAAACTACTAATGTTACTTTTGCCACCGTTACTGTTACTTCCATACTACTTTTCTACTAAATACTTTGCTGCAGATATTAAGAGTTTTAGGTGTGGTTGAATTGACAACTCAACTGCTAATACTTGAGAATATTCTTGGGCTCCCCTTGTGTCGAATCAATAAATTTGGGTTGAATACTCTACCCTCGAAAACTGTTGTGATCCCCTATACTTGTGGGTTATCAAGAATATTTTCTGGCGTCGTTGCCGGGGAGCATAGCTCTATTCTTTGAGTCACTTGGGATTTATACCTGTTGATCACTATGAGGAACTTGAAAGATGAAAGAACCAAGATTTTTCCCTCAACTACGAGGGGAGGTAAGGAACTACCATTTAGCTCTGCACTTGATTCTCCTTCTGTTTTGAGTAAACATGCGACAACTACTCCTGCTATGGATTCTGATATGTCGCATGTTATTGATGATGCCACTTCTGCTATTCATGATGCTTATAATGAAAGTACTTATATGCTTGATAATACTGTGTCATTAGGTGAATTTCTTGATTACCAACTTGCTAGAGTTAGAGAGAATGAAATTATTGAAAAAGATAATATTGATGAAAGTGATGATGAAGATTCTCACCCTAAATATGAATTGCCTGATGTGCCTGAGGGTTATGTTGTGGATGAAGAAACTGCTAGAGACCTTTTTGCTTGCAAAGATAGATATGATCTTAAGAAACTGTTAGCTAAGCTAAAAGAAAAGTCTTTGAATGCTAGAATGAAATATGACCCTACTTTTGCTACTTCACCTATCTGTATTTCTCATAAGAATTATGATTTCTCTGTCGATCCTGAGTTAATTACTTTGGTTGAATCTGATCCTTTTATGGCTATGAATCTGAAACTGTTGTGGCATATCTTATTAAATTGAATGATATAGCCACCCTATTCACTCATGAGGAAAAAAAATCATTACTACTATATCCTTAAGTTATTTCCGTTCTCATTAAAGGGTGATGCAAAAACATGGTTTAATTCTCCCGCTGTTGGTTGCGTGCGTAGTCCCTAGGATATGATTTATTACTTCTCTGCTAAATATTTCCCCGCTCATAAGAAACAAGCTGCCTTAAGGGAAATATATAATTTTGTGAAAATTGAAGAAGAGAGTCTCCCACAAGCTTGGGGGAGGCTTCTCCGATTACTTAATGCTTTGCCTGATCATCCTCTCAAGAAAAATGAAATACTTGATATCTTTTATAATGGACTAACCGATACTTTGAAAGACCACCTGGATAGTTGTGCTGGTTGTGTTTTCAGGGAAAGAACTGGTGAGCAAGCTGAATTGCTATTGAATAATATATTGAGTAATGATAATGATTGGACACTTCCTAAACCAACTCCTAAGCCAACTTCGAAGAAAAAGGGGTATTTTATTTCTTAGTCCTGGAGATATGCAAGAGGCAAAGAAATCTATGAAAGAAAAGGGTATTAAAGCTGAAGATGTTAAGAATTTACCACCTATTGAATAAATACATGGTCTTAATAACCCGACACAGGTAGTAAAGGTAAGTTCTCTCTATAGATTTGATGAAGGTGCTATTCCTCGAAATAAGTCTGCTAGCCAATGCTTGGATGAGTTTTATAATTTTATTGTTAAATAAGAAAACTTCAAAGCTTATGTTGGTAGACAATTGAAACGTAATGCTCATATGGTTGAACACTTTAGTGATTATATGTCTAGAGTTAAAGGTGACCTTAAACTTATTAGTAGACATGCTTCTATGGTTACCACTCAAGTAGAACAAGTGCTTAAAGCACAAGATGATTTTCTCAATGAATTAAATAATAAGAAAAATGATAATGCTGTTAGAGTTGTGACTAAAGGGGGTAAAACGACTCAGGAACCTTTGTATCCTGAGGGCCACCCTAAGAGAGTTGAGCAAGATTCTCAGAAAAATAATGTTGATGCACCTAGTCCTTCTAAGAAGAAGAAAAAGAAGAACGATAGGACTTTGCATGCTTCTAGTGAACCTTTTGTTGACACACCTGAGAATCCCAATGACATTTCTATTTCTGATGCTGAAACACAATCTGGTAATGAACATGAACCTAGTGATAATGTTAATGATGATGTTCATGATGATGCTCAACCTAGCAATAACAATGATGTGGAGGTTGAACCTGCTGTTGATCTTGATAACCCACACTCAAAGAATCAACGTTATGATAAGAGAGACTTCGTTGCTAGGAAGCGTGGTAAAGAAAGAGAACCATGGGTTCAGAAACCCATGCCTTTTCCTCCTAAACCATCCAAGAAAAAGGATGATGAGGATTTTGAGAGCTTTACTGAAATGATTAGACCTATCTTTTTGCGTATGCATTTGACTGATATGCTTAAAATGAATCCTTATGCTAAGTATATTAAAGATATTGTTACAAATAAAAGAAGGATACCGAAAGCTGAAATTTCCACCATGCTTGCCAATTATACTTTTAAAGGTGGAATACCTAAGAAAGTAGGACATCCAGGAGTACCAACTATACCATGCTCCATTAAAAGAAACTATGTTAAAACTGCTTTATGTGATCTTGGAGCCGGTATTAGTGTTATGCCTCTCTCTTTATATCGTTGACTTGATTTGAATAAGTTGACACCTACTGAAATGTCTTTGCAAATGGCTGATAAATCAACTGCTATACCTGTCAGTATTTGTGAGGATGTGCCTGTTGTGTTTGCAAACGTTACTATTTTAACGGACTTTGTTATTCTTGATATTCTCGAGGACGACATTATGTCCATTATCCTTGGTAGACCCTTTTTGAATACTGCATGGGCTGTTATTGATTGCAACAAAGGCAATGTGACTTTTCATGTTAATCGTAATGGGCATACGGTACACTTTCCGAGGAAACAACCTCAAGTCCACAGTATCAATTCTATTGGAAAATTTTCAACGATAACTATTGGAGGTTTTGAATTCCCTCTTCCTACTGTCAAGAAGAAATATGATATTCTTATTGTTGGGGACATGCACATCCCCGTTGATGCTCTTAGTCGAAACCCCAGCTCGGGCAACGACAGCCTACAGAACTTGAGACCGGAATTTCAACAGGAGTTCGCCAAACTTAACTTGGTGATGGTCACTGAAGGCAATGTGTCAAATTTGGAAATACAGCCCACCCTAATGGAACAAATTAAGAAGGCTCAGCCTGGACACCCCAACATCGAAGGCATAAAAAGTAAAGTGAGTATGGGCAAGGCTTTAGAATTCGTCGTAGACGATAAGGGAATATTATGGTACGGAGACAGACTTTGCGTACCAAATATAGCGGACCTCAAACAGCAAATTCTAGCCGAAGGCCACACCACTCCATATTAAATCCACCCTGAAGGAACCAAAATGTACAAGGACATTCAGGAAATTTTTTGGTGGCACGGCATGAAGAGGGATATAGCCACATTCATTGCATGTTGTGATTCATGTCAGCGCATTAAAGCCGAGCACCAAAAACCAGCAGGACTATTACAACCAAACAGGATACCTGAGTGGAAATGGGACGAAATTGGAATGGATTTTATTGTCGGACTACCTCGGTCACGACACGGGAATGATGCCATATGGGTCATCACGGATAGATTAACTAAGGTGGCACATTTCATCCCAGTAAAGACAACCCACACCACTCAGAAGCTTGCCAAGCTTTATCTCTCCCGCATAGTTTGTCTGCATGGAATTCCAAAGACTATAATATCCAATAGAGGCACTCAATTCGTCTCTAAATTTTGGGATCGGTTACAACAAGCTCTGGTGACTCAGCTAGTATTCAGTACAGCATACCACCCCCAGACCGGAGGACAAACTGAACGTGTGAACCAAATTCTAGAGGACATGCTAAGAGCATGCGTTCTCACCTATGGAACCAGTTGGGAAGAAAGCTTGCTGTATGCCGAGTTTGCATACAACAACAGTTACCAAGCCATTCTACAAATGGCACCTTTTGAAGCCTTGTATGGGCGAAGATGTCGTACCACATTAAACTGGTCAGAAACAAAAGACAGCCGTATCTTCGGCCCAGACATGCTCAAGGAAGCTGAGGAGAAAGTTAGACTAATCAAAGATCGAATCAAGACAGCCCAGAGCCGATAAAAGAGTTACTGCGATAAAAAACATCGTGAGGTCAGTTTTGAACCTGGTGAATATGTGTACCTGCGAGTATCTCCTATGAGGGGCCTGCAACGATTCAAAGTTAAAGGAAAGCTGGCACCACGATTTATCGGACCCTTCTGTGTGGTTGCTCAAAGAGGCACAGTGGCCTACGAGCTAGACCTACCCAAAGAACCGTCAGATGTCCACGACGTGTTCCACGTCTCACAGTTGAGGAAATGTGTAAGTAACCCGGAAAAAACATGTACCTCACGAGAACATTGACATGAAACCAGACCTCACCTACGCGGAACGTCCAATAAAAATATTGGAAGAGTCTGAAAGAAGGACCCATAAGAAAACAATTAAGTTTTTCAAGGTTCAGTGGAGCAATCACACCGAGGATGAAGCAACATGGGAAAGAGAGGATTTCCTTCAGGCAGAATACCCACACCTATTTGAGGATCAGCTGAAATCTCGGGGAAGAGATTTTTCCTAAGGGGGTAGGTGTTGTAACACTCCAAAAAATTTGATTTGGTTTTATAAAATTCTTTATTTGATTTGAAGGAGGTTATTTATAATTTTTCTAAAAGACTCTCCTTTTCGAAAAAAATTCTCTTATGACAAGTATTTTTTTTGGGTTCATCCAAATCTTGATCTTCGCTCTTGAGGGTTTTTCATCTTATATTGGCTCAACACAAATAAGGTTGGAAGGTCTTTACAATTTCTTTTTAATAAAAAGAATTCCTAAATTTTGGATTTATTCTTCCCCATTCAAAAAGTGCCCTCTTGCCATGACCTATGTAAAATATTTTCTTCCAAAACCCACCTCCATACTTTGGATCAAGCCAAGCATCCAATTCCAGCAAGTTTCAACCTCTTTTAAATTGTATTTCTATTTATCTTAACCTCAAAATCATTTTCTGTCATTTATTTGGACTATGGTGGTTTACAAAGGAACTACCTAATTTCCTTTGACTCTTGATCCCAAAATAAACTTCTCTGGCTAGTCCTTAGTACCCTCAACCTAGATCCATCAAGATCCACTGGTCCACAGTTCAATTTTTTCAAATTTTGCTTGCTGCAAGTTTGGACCAGATTTGCCTTTTTTGGTGAAATTCATTCTTTTTCTTTTCCTAAAAATCTAAGATAAATTAGGCAGCCCCTAGATGCATCAAGAGACCACCTCACCAAGTCTCAGCTCCAGAATTTTTTTCACGTGCCTAAATCATTTCGTCGAATAGTTGGCATGCACTGTTCCTGTCAAAATTCAGAGTTTCAGTGTTTTGGTTCAGTCGTCAGTATCGTTTTCTTCAGAACATGGCGTCGATCTCGCCAGTGCGCGCGTTGGCGCCTTGCTCACTCCTCCCCATTCTTATCCATCACGCCGCACGGTTGCCTAGACGGTTGCGAGCGTCGGCGATGAGATGGCAGAGGTGCATCGCCGCCCTGAGTGGCGGCAGCAACACTCGCTGCGGCTGCCAGAGAGGCGAAGTGTGGAACTGTGCCGTCCAGCACCGCCCACACCACCAGGCGCCTCCGCGTGGCCGTCCCCTCCCCTGTACATGCTGCAGAGCCGTCGTCGTGGCCTGGAAAGCACAGTGTGCGCTCCCTGCCGCCGATGTGCCCGTGAGGCCATTCCGTCTAGAGCTTGGAGTATCACCCAAGTCATACCAAGTTTAGTCCTTGAACAGAACCAATGGACCAACCCGATGATGCCCAATCATCTAAACCTCCAGCCCGACCACTGCCTCGCTGTAATCGCTCGCTGGAGTTATCCCGTTCTCGGCAACCGCCTCGGGTCGGCTATAGAAGGAGGCCCCGAGCTCGCCTTCGACCCAGCACCACCCCTCCACCTCACCAGAGCCGCACCCAGCCACTAGGAGGACCTCTAGGAGGCCTTCTTCCCCGACTCCGGCCGCCCTGATCCGCTTCAGGCTCTGGCACGATTCTCTTCAGTAAGGGCACCCCCGCCTCCCAAACCTTGCCAGTAGCCTCCTAGTGCTCCCACTCTTCTGACCCTAGCCTCAATTTGGCGTCTGCAGCCCTCCTCGGCGAAATCCACCACCGCCCGAACCACCGTCCGCCGGAGTGGAGGCCGTCGTCGATGTCGTGCTCGCCGATGACCAACTCCACCACCCACAGACGCGGAAGAGCTCCGTGAACCTGTAGGTACTCTCCGTTTCCCCTACCTCGCCGTGGATCGACGCCGGCGACCACCGCAAGCCTCGGGCGCCGGTGGATTCTATTTTGAAATTCAAACCTGACGGGTGGGACCCCCTCGTCAGCCTCTCCTCTCTTATTCGAACCGTTTTATGAAAACACCTTCGGGCAAAGTACGCTTTCCCTTTTGGGTTGGTGTATTTCTAACTGAAGCATTTTCTGTTTTTATAAACTAGCCCCTGGATAGTTTTCTGTTTATAATAGATTAGTCCCTAGACTAAAACCTTTATAACTTTTAAACAAAAGGTGATTTTGAGTTGATTCTTTTTCTGTCATCTTTATTTTTCTGTCTACTTTTTTATCATATTTATTTGAAAAATATTTGAAAACAATTTTAGGCACACACGATATTTATGTTAGTATCCAATTTCTTTTATACCGTAGATACCGAAGGAGGTGACGAAACCGCAAACTTCGCCGAGCTAGACTCCGACTACTCCGAACCAAGCAAGCATGCTTGAGCCTTTCATATGATGAGTGTTTTGCATGTTTGCTTGAGTAGTTTTCTCATGGCATTTTTATATAAGCATATTGTGAATGTTATATTGCATGCAAGGCAAACTACAGGTGAGCTTCAAAGTTTGATGAGTTCATATGATGGTGAGATAACCTGATCATGTGGTGGCATGATAGGTTGTAAGCTGGTATTGTTGAAGCATGCCAGTCTTATGTCAACCAGGTAACTCCAGTGTTAACATGGATCAAGTCTTGTTCCCGTTCGTCCCCGTCCGTGCTACCACATGTTTTCTGCAAAGAATGCGGTTTAGTAAGTTGCAAACCTCTCTCCTTGTACACACCAAATAGAGGGTCCGTGATGAGGGTTCCAGGGCCCTGGATTAAAGCCCATCATCCGGTCAGGGGGCATGGGTGTTTCCGGTTGGGGCCGAGAGGGGGGCACCCCTTAGAGCGTGCAAATATAAATTTGATCCCATGCTATTCGAGGTTGTAGCCTCCCCGTCTCAGAGTTCTTCTTGAACGTTGCCTAGGGTGATCCCTGGCAGCAGAATGTGAAATGGGTGTGTACTGGTTAGATGTGTTTCTTCTAAAATACCGTAAACGGAACTAGTCCTTTGTGACTACTGAAATCGGTTGGCTGTGGATTAACAGTGCAAACTCTGCAGAGTCATAACCATTCGAGTAACCGTGTCCATGGTCAAGGACCTTGATCAACATATCTGTGTCTGTCTCCGTGTCTGTCTTAGTATCCGACTCAGTGACAGTCTCCGAGAATGAGCATGAAACCGAGAAGGGTAAACCCGGCTAAATGTTATTCCGGTGGATGGACTAACCAGTTTATTATTATGTACTAAGTATTTCTTTCGGATGATCTAAATTCATGAGCTACTTCAATTCGAATGACTATACGCCCTTTATGTGATGTCGCTCAGACGTCCGACTGCGGCATTCTTGTTATTTACTTTTGATATAAGCCATTTATGTGATGTCGCTCAGACGTCCGACTATGGCATTCTTGCTATTTACTTTTGATATAAGCCCTTTATGTGATGTCGCTCAGACGTCTGACTGTGGCATCCTTGTTATTTACTTTTGATATAAGCTCTTTATGTGATGTCGCTCGGACGTTCGACTGTGGCATCCTGATTATTTACTTTCATTATAAGACCTTTTCGAGATGTCGCTTAGAAGTCCGACTGTGGCACGTACTGTCATTTACGTTTCAGTATAAGCCCTTTATGTGGTGTCGCCCTGACACTCGACTGCGGCATGTTAATTTATTTTTACCTTTCGAGGCGTCGCTTCAGACACCCGATCAGTCTTCAGCTATTTTATTGGGATTTCGGGAGGACTACCGCCTGACTTCCTTTTATTTATCATGCACTGCAAATTTATTACTTGAGTGTGAATTACTAATCTGCTCATGTGCATCATGTTTGCATTTGTTATATCTTATGTCCAAACTATCTTGCGAGTACATTCAAAGTACTCACCTGGCTTGTTGATTTGGCCAGATGTTGGCGAAGGCGATCTTATGGATGAAGAGTTCGATAGCTAGTCCGACGCCTAGAGGAGTCCCAGTCAGTCCCGTGCGATCCTAGAGTTGGTCACTTGTATAATATTTAGTACTTTTGGATTTCTGTATCAAGGATTTGTCTGCCAGTAAGGAGGATTCTTCTGTACTGGTCAATACAAGGGTCGGCTTTTCAACAAATGTTTTATTGGAAAACCGGTCCTGACAACCTTGGTATCAGAACCAGGCTGACTGTAGGAAGCCACTAGGTGCGATCGCTAATCGGTTATTAGCATAATAAGTGCTATTTTTAACACTTTACAATGGTAGCAATTTTCTGTTAGTCATCATAAATTTATGAATTGACTATCTGGAATTTTTGTCTACTTTTGTAGATGGCTGGCAGCGACTGTGAGTCACAGGTGTTCTCCAATGTACCTGAGGGGTTTATCAAGCTTCTCGTCTCCATCACCAAGGTCGCGGTCGGGCCATCAACTCGTCCGGGGTTCACACTCTACCAGCACAAGATCAGCGACAGCGTGTCTATGTACCAAGCTGCGGTGCAATTCAAGGGAGGACGTTCTGAGACATGCCGCTTCCGATTTGTGGGAAGGGCCATGCCTACGGAGAGGCATGCCATGCAGATGGCTGCCCGTGAGGCGATAGCTCGTCTCCGGGATGCTCTTCCTTCGATGAAGACTCGTCGCTACCGCTACCTCCCATGCCACGTGCCATACACTTGTCACTATGCATTTGCTTGCGCTAGGGGAGAGAGAGATGAGGCTATTGAAATGTTGGTTGAATATCTCAAAGCTCTTGAGGCGACTTTTGACAACCTCGTGGACGACCTTGTGACTGCTCATATGTACTTCGTTTAGGGCTGTTCCGCCAACAGGAGGGAGCTCCTCGATACAGCACCACCACTGACTTATGTCTCGTCCTTAGCCTCCTATGCACCTGCCATCTTCGCCACCGCTCACTGCCTGCCTACTACTGAGGAGTTTGACCAAGTCATTGCCCCTACTCCAGTCCGTGCTGCACCACCAGCCGCGCCCGCACCAGCTCCTCAAACCAGTACTTCACGCCTGGAGCCTATTAGTGAGGAGGAGGTTGAGTCTCCAGCATCACTGGGTCTTACCCTCGGCAGGCAGAAGGAAGTGTATACCAGCTCCGACTGAGTGCACCTGGCAGCCATGCGATGTACCAGCTTGTATGATATGTGTATTTGTATATAGGTTTGGTGGGAAGTAGTTTGTGTGCGCATCATGTAGGAACTCGGAGAAGTGCACTAGCCTAAATAACATGTCAGGAATGTGTACGCACATCCTGAGTGGTGTATTGTATAATTATGGCTTGCGTGTAAGATATGTACTGAGCGGTCCTTCTCCATGCGCAACCAAGTATTTTCTTGAAAAAATTTGGAGTTCTTAAAATTTCTGCCTTTGCAATATTATTTATTTTTGCCACTCGGGTTTTCTCATGAATTCTGCAAAAATACCCCAGAGTGGAAAATGCCTAGTCCCTGGACTCGTTCTATGCCAAGTCCGCCAGAGGAAAATTATGGAACCCAGACAAGTAACAATTTCACACAGGGACAGTCAAGTCAACAAGGCAGTGAAACAACATTTTCTCAAGTATGCCGCCTTTATGAGCAAAGCCAGCAGCAGCATCAAGAAATGATGATCCATGTTATCAATATGGGAAATTACCGTGAACCATATCAGCAGCATTCCAAATTGTCTTAACTACAAAAGACACGTCCCCCAACGTTCTCTTACACTGATAGACCTCTTGAGGCCGATGATTGGCTTCGAGACATTGAAAGGAAGTTAATTATTGCACAGTGTTCGGACCGTGAGAAGGTACTTTATGCACCTCACAACCTCACGGGAGCAGCTGCATCATGGTGGGAAAATTTCCTACACATGCACCCCAATGAAAATAATATCACCTGGGAAGAATTTAAAGAAGGTTTTCATGGGGTGCACATTCCCAGAAGTATTATGAAGATCAAGAAAAGGGAGTTTGATGACCTCAAGCAGAGAAGCATGACAGTGACTGAGTACAATAGTCAGTTTACTCAATTATCTCGTTATGCCAACGAATAGCATATGACTGAAAATAAAAAGATGGAAAATTTTCTGGACGGTCTGGCACCAGCACTTAAATGCCAGCTGGTCGTACACACCTTCCCGGATTTCAAAACACTTGTGGACAAAGCTATTACATTGGAAAATGAGCGCCGCAGCTTGGAGGATTTTCGCAAGCGCAAAAGGGACAATACTACTCATGCTCGCAACAACCGGAACAAGACTGATCTTCAGAAAATTGGAGCGAACAAACCCCCAACCAGTGCTCCACGCCCGAACAAAAAATTTCATGCAAGAGACAAGGATTTTACATATCGCCCATGCATTACTTGCTACGCTTGTGGAGAGGAAGGACACTATGCCAAACAGTGCCCAAAGTCAAGAAACTCGGCCCCCAAGCCGAACAACAATGGAAATAATTCAACACCCAAGCGTAACAACTCCAACCCCAATAACAATCACAGGAAGGGTCACTTGAACTATGTGACCAAGGAGGAAGCCCAGAATGACCCGGATATCGTACTCGGTACGTTCCCTGTCAACACAATACCTGCCACAGTTTTGTTTGATTCTGGAGCTTCTCACTCGTTCATTTCAAAGAAATTTGCTTTGCAACATGATTTTTTGATGCTTCCCTTGGAAAAATCCATGACCATCAAGTCCCCCGGGGTTAAGCAAATCACTCAGAGTTACTGCCAAGGTGTGGTTATTGAGATTGAGGGACTAAAGTTTTAGGCAAACCTCATTGTATTGGAAAATAAGGGACTGGATGTTATCCTAGGAATGGACTGGTTAACCACCAACAAGGGATTTATCGACTGCTTCAATCGGACTGTAATTCTTACTCACCATCACGGGAAGACGATAAAAGTTGCAGCTCAAGAAAGACCAATATCACGGCAACCAAAGTTGAACAAGGTGGACATTTCAGGGTTAAGGAAAGTTCCAGTGGTATGTGAGTTCCCTGACGTATTTCCCAAAGAACTACCAGGCATGCCACCAGACCGGGAAATAGAGTTCATCATTGAACTGGCGCCTGGAACCACCCCATTTACAAGAAACCTTATAAAATGGCACCCTCCGAGTTGGTAGAATTAAAGAAGCAAATAAAAGAATTACTGGACAAAGGATTTATACGGGCCAGCTCCTCACCTTGGGGTTCACCGGTATTATTTGCCAAGAAAAAGGATGGGACACTGAGATTATGTATAGACTATCGAGCCCTCAACATGGTCACCATCAAAAACAAATATCCGATGCCATGGATAAATGATTTATTTGACCAGCTCGCACAAGCCAAGGTCTTCTCAAAAATTTATTTAAGGTCGCGATATCATCAATTAAAAGTATGGATAGAAGATATCCCTAAGACAGCATTCACCTCCAGATATGGATTATATGAATTTACAGTAATGCCGTTTGGACTGACAAACGCCCCCGCATATTTTTTCCATCCCATGAACAAAGTGTTTATGAAATTTATGGACAAATTTGTTGTGGTGTTCATTGATGGTATTCTGGTGTACTCTAAGACACCAGAAGAGCATGTTGAACATCTCAGAATTGTACTGAGAGAATTAAGGAAACATCAATTATACGCCAAATTCAGGAAATGTGAATTTTGGTTAAGACATGTTGGTTTTCTAGGCCACATATTGACTCAAGAAGGTGTCTCCGTGGACCCAGAAAAAGTCAAGGCCGTACTTGGCTGGAAACCGCCAGCCAACATAACAGATGTATGAAGTTTCCTAGGGATGGCTGGATATTACCGAAGGTTTATTGAGGGGTTTTCCACCATAGCAAAACCAATGACATAGTTACTCAAGAAGGATAAGAAATTTGTATGGACTGAAGCTTGCGAGAAAAGTTTCCAAGAACTCAAAAGGAAGTTAACAACAACACCAGTATTGGTTGTACCAGACATACACAAAAGTTTTGAAGTATATTGTGACGCATCCCGGAAGGGCCTCAGATGCGTACGAATGCAAGAAGGCAAGGTAGTCGCATACGCTTCCAGGCAACTACGAAAGCATGAAGAAAATTATCCTACTCATGACCTGGAATTGGCAGCAGTCATTCATGCACTCAAGGAGTGAAGACACTTTTTGCTTGGAAATCGATGTGAAACATATACAGACCATAAAAGTCTCAAATATATTTTCACACAGCCAGAACTCAATTTGCGGCAAAGGCGCTGGTTGGAATTAGTGAAAGATTATGATGTTGGCATTCACTATCATCCAGGAAAGGCAAATGTAGTGGCAGATGCTCTTAGTCGAAACCCCAGCTCGGGCAACGACAACCTACAGAACTTCAGACCTGAATTTCAGCAGGAGTTCGCCAAACTCAACTTGGTGATGGTCACTGAAGGCAATGTGTCAAATTTGGAAATACATCCCACCCTAATGGAACAAATTAAGAAGGCTCGGCCTGGACACCCCAGCATCGAAGGCATATAAAGAAAAGTGAGTCTGGGCAAGGCTTTAGAATTCGTCGTAGACAATAAGGAAATATTATGGTACGAAGACAGACTTTGCGTACCAAATATAGCGGACCTCAAACAGCAAATTCTAGCCGAAGGCCACACCACTCCATATTCAATCCACCCTGGAGGAACCAGAATGTACAAGGACATTCAGGAAAATTTTTGGTGGCACGGCATGAAGTGGGATATGACCACATTCATTGCATGTTGTGATTCATGTCAGCGCATTAAAGCCGAGCACCAAAAACCAGCAGGACTATTATAACCAAACTGGATACCTGAGTGGAAATGGGACGAAATTGGAATGAATTTTATTGTCGGACTGCCTCGGTCACGACACGGGAATGATGCCATATGGGTCATCACGGATAGATTAACTAAGGTGGCACATTTCATCCCAGTAAAGACAACCCACACCACTCAGAAGCTTGCCAAGCTTTATCTCTCCCGCATAGTTTGTCTGCATGGAATTCCAAAGACTATAATATCCGACAGAGACACTCAATTCGTCTCTAAATTTTGGGATCAGTTACAACAAGCTCTGGGGACTCAGCTAGTATTCAGTACAGCATACCACCCCCAAACCAGAGGACAAACTGAATGTGTGAACCAAATTCTAGAGGACATGCTAAGAGCATGCGTTCTCACCTATGGAACCAGTTGGGAAGAAAGCTTGCCGTATGCCGAGTTCGCATACAACAACAGTTACCAAGCCAGTCTACAAATGGCACCTTTTGAAGCCTTGTATGGGCGAAGATGCCGTACCCCATTAAACTGGTCAGAAACAGGAGACAGCCGTATCTTCAGCCCAGACATGCTCAAGGAAGCTAAGGATAAAGTTAGACTAATCAGAGATCGACTCAAGACAGCCCAGATCTGACAAAAGAGTTACTACGATCAAAAACATCGTGAGGTTAGTTTTGAACCCGGTGAATATGTGTACCTGCGAGTATCTCCTATGAGGGGCCTGCAACGATTCAAAGTTAAAGGAAAGCTGGCACCATGATTTATCGGACCCTTCTGTGTGGTTGCACGAAGAGGCACAGTGGCCTACCAGCTAGACCTACCCAAAGAACTGTCAGATGTCCACGACGTGTTCCACGTCTCACAGTTGAGGAAATGTGTAAGCAACCTCGAAAAAACATGTACCTCACGAGAACATTGACATGAAACCGGACCTCACCTACGCGGAACGTCCAATAAAAATATTGGAAGAGTCTGAAAGAAGGACCCGTAAGAAAACAATTAAGTTTTTCAAGGTTCAGTGGAGCAATCACACCGAGGATGAAGCAACATGGGAAAGAGAGGATTTCCTTCGGGCAGAATACCCACACCTATTTGAGGATCAGTTCAAATCTCAGGGACGAGATTTTCCTCAGGGGGTAGGTGTTATAACACTCCAAAAAATTTGATTTGGTTTTACCAAATTCTTTATTTGATTTGAAGGAGGTTATTTAAATTTTTCTAAAAGACTCCTTTTCAAAAAAAATGTCTTATGACAAGTATTTTTTTTGGGTTCATCCAAATCTTGATCTTCGGTCTTGAGGGTTTTTCATCTTATATTGGCTCAACACAAATAAGGTTGGAAGGTCTTTACAATTTCTTTTTAATAAAAAGAATTCCTAAATTTTGGATTTATTCTTCCCCATTCAAAAAGTGCCCTCTTGCCATGACCTATGTAAAATATTTTCTTCCAAAACCTACCTCCATACTTTGGATCAAGCCAAGCATCCAATTCTAGCAAGTTTCAACCTCTTTTAAATTGTATTTCTATTTATCTTAACCTCAAAATCATTTTCTGTCATTTATTTGGACTATGGTGGTTTACAAAGGAACTACCTAATTTCCTTTGACTCTTGATCCCAAATAAACTTCTCTGGCTAGTCCTTAGTACCCTCAACCTATATCCATCAAGATCCACTGGTCCATAGTTCAAATTTTTCAAATTTTGCTTTCTGCATGTTTGGACCAGATTTGCCTTTTTTGGTGAAATTCATTCTTTTTCTTTTCCTAAAAATCTGAGATAAATCATGCAGCCCCTAGATCCATCAAGAGACCACCTCACAAAGTCTCAGCTCCAGAATTTTTTTTCACGTGCCTAAATCATTTCGTCGAACAGTTGTCGTGCACTGTTCCTGTCAAAATTCAGAGTTTCAGTGTTTTGGTTCAGTCGTCAGTATCGTTTTCTTCAGAACTTGGAGTCAATCTCGCTAGTGCGCGCGTTGGCGCCTTGCTCATTGCTCCCCCTTCTTATCCATCACGCCGCACGGTTTCCTGGATGGTTGCGAGCATCGGTGGTGAGCTGGCAGAGGTGCATCGCCCCCGTGAGCGGTGGCAGCAACACTTGTTGCGGCTGCCAGAGAGGCGCAGCGTGGAACGGCGCCGTCCAGCACCGCCCACACCACCAGGCGCCTCCGCATGGCCGTCCCCTCCCCTGTACGTGCTGCAGAGCCGTCGTCGTGGCCTGGAAAGCATAGAGCGCGCTCCCTGCCGCCGACGTGCCCGTGAGGCCGTTCCGTCGAGAGCTTGGAGTATCACCCAAGTCATACCAAGTTTAGCCCTTGAACGGAACCAGTGGACCAACCCGATGATGCCCAATCACCTAAACCTCCAGCCCGACCACTGCCTCGCCGTAATCGCTCGCCGGAGTTATCCCGTTCTCGGCAACCGCCTCGGGACGGCTATAAAAGGAGGCCCCGAGCTCGCCTTCGACCCAGCACCACCCCTCCACCTCACCAGAGCCGCGCCCAGCCACTAGGAGGACCTCGAGGAGGCCTTATTCGCCGACTCCGGCCGCCCCGATCCACTTCGGGCTCCGGCACGATTCTCTTCGGTAAGGGCACCCCCGCCTCCCAAACCTTGCAAGTAGCCTCCTAGTGCTCCCACTCTTCTGACCCTAGCCTCAATTTGGCGTCTGCAGCCCTCCTTGGCGAAATCCACCACCGCCCGAACCACCGTCCGCCGGAGTGGAGGCCGCCGTCGATGTGGTGCTCGCCGACGACCAACTCCACCACCCACAAACGTGGAAGAGCTCCATGAACCCGTAGGTACTCTCTGTTTCCCCTACCTCACCGTGGATCGACGCTGGCGACCACCGCAAGCCTCGGGCACCGGTGGACTCTGTTTTGAAATTCAAATCTGACGGGTGGGACCCCCTCGTCAGCCTCTCCTCTCTTATTCTAACCGTTTTCTGAAAACGCCTTCGGGCAAAGTACGCTTTCCCTTTTGGGTTGGCGTATTTCTAACTGGAGCATTTTCTATTTTTATAAACTAGCCCCTGGATAGTTTTCTGTTTATAATAGCTTAGTCCCTGGACTAAAACCTTTATAACTTTTAAACAAAAGATGATTTTGAGTTGATTCTTTTTCTGTCATCTTTATTTTTCTGTCTAGTTTTTTACTATATTTATTTGAAAAATATTTGAAAACAATTTAGGCACACACGGTATTTACGTTAATATCCAATTTCTTTTATACCATAGATACCGAAGGAGGTGACGGAACCACAAACTTCGCCAAGCTAGACTCCGACTACTCCGAACCAGGCAAGCATGTTTGAGCCTTTGATATGATGAGTGTTTTGCATGTTTGCTTGAGTAGTTTTCTCATGGCATGTTTATATAAGCATATTGTGAATGTTATATTGCATGCAAGGCAAACTACAGGTGAGCTTCGAAGTTTGATGAGTTCATATGATGGTGAGATAACCTGATCATGTGGTGGCATGATAGGTTGTAAGCTAGTATTATTGAAGCATGCTAGTCTTATGTCAACCGGGTAACTCCAGTGTTAACATGGATCAAGTCTTGTTCCCGTTCGTCCCCGTCCGTGGTACCACATGTTTTCTGCAAAGAATGCGGTTTAGTAAGTTGCAAACCTCTCTCCTTGTACACACCAAATAGAGGGGCCGTGATGAGGGTTCCATGGCCCTGGATTAAAGCCCGTCATCCGGTCAAGGGGCATGGGTGTTTCCGGTTAGGACCGAGAGGGGGGCACCCCTTAGAGCGCGCGAATATAAATTTGATCCCATGCTAATCGAGGTTGTAGCCTCCCCGTCTCAGAGTTCTTCTTGAATGTTGCCTAGGGTGATCCCTGGCAGCAGAATGTGAAATGGGTGTGTACTGGTTAGATGTGTTTCTTCTAAAATACCGTAAACGGAACTAGTCCTTTGTGACTATAGAAATCCGTTGGCTATGGATTAACAGTGCAAACTATGCAGAGTCAGAACCCTTCGAGTAACCGTGTCCATGGTCAAGAACCTTGATCAACATATCAGTGTCAGTCTCCGTGTCTGTCTCAGTATCCATCTCAGTGACAGTCTCCGAGAATGAGCATGAAACCGAGAAGGGTAAACCCGACTGAATGTTATTCCGGTGGATGGACTAACCGGTTTATTATTATGTACTAAGTATTTATTTGGGATGATCTAAATTCATGAGCTACTTAAATTCGAATGACGAAATATAAGCCCTTTATGTGATGTCGCTCAGATGTCCGACTGCGGAATTCTTGTTATTTACTTTTGATATAAGCCCTTTATGTGATGTCGCTCAGACGTCCGACTGTGGCATTCTTGTTATTTACTTTTGACATAAGCCCTTTATGTGATGTTGCTCAGACGTCCGACTGTGGCATCCTTGTTATTTACTTTTGATATAAGCCCTTTATGTGATGTCGCTCAGACGTCCGACTGTGGCATCCTTGTTATTTACTTTTGATATAAGCCCTTTTCGAGATGTCGCTTAGACATCTGACTGTGGCACGTACTGTCATTTACGTTTTAGTATAAGCCCTTTATGTGGTGTCTCCCTGACACCCGACTGCGGCATGTTAATTTATTTTTACCTTTCGAGGCGTCGCTTCAGACACCCGATCGGTCTTCAGCTATTTTATTGGGATTTTGGGAGGACTACTGCCTGAATTCCTTTTATTTATCGTGCAGTGCAAATTTATTACCTGAGTGTGCATTACTAATATGCTCATGTGCATCATGTTTGCATTTGTTATATCTTATGTCCAAACTTTCTTGCGAGTACATTCAAAGTACTCACCTGGCTTGTTGATTTGGCCGGATGTTGACGAAGGCGATCTTATGGATGAAGAGTTCGATAGCGAGTCTGACGCCTAGAGGAGCCCCAGTCAGTTCCGTGTGATCCTGGAGTTGGTCACTTGTATTATATACGCTTCCGCTACCCAAATAAAATCATCAAGCCTCACTCCGGCGCTTGATGAGTTGTAAGATTTTGGAGTCATGTCACCCACTATACTGTGACATATCCACCACCACTTTTATTACGAGTCAGTAGTTATGCCACCATACTCCTTAGTTTCATATCCGCCCTTATGTATAATAACGGCGTGCTTGTAATAAAATTATTGAGCAGCCTCACCTCAACCTTGTATAATATTTAGTACTTCTGGATTTCTGTATCAAGGATTTGTCTGCTAGTAAGGAGGATTCTTCTGTACTAGTCAATACAAGGGTCGGCTTTTCAATAAATGTTTTATTGGAAAACCGGTCCTGACAACTGAGAACACACCAGGGCCCCCCACCATTTGGCCACGAGGGTGCAGGGCGTGCCCACCCCCCTAGGGCGCGCCCCTGCCTCGTGGACCCCACGTGGACCACCTCCGCTTATTCCAGCACCCACTCACTTTGTATTCCTCCAGAAAAAAAATCCTCCCATAGCTCAAACTCGTGTTCTAGCTCATCTCGCTGCCATTTTCAATCTCCTTGCTTAAAGTTCCATTCACCAAACTGTTTGGGGATATTGTTCTTCGGTATGTGACTCCTCCAATAGTCCAATTAGTTCTTGTTCTAGTGCTTTATTTATTGCAAATTTTTGCTGCTAAGGTGACCCTTTTCTTGAGCTTGCACGTCAAATTTATATGGTCCAAAGTAGTTTTAATGCATGATATAGCCTCTAGGAACTTGTGGGAGTAGTTGATATCAATTTTGTTGTGTTTGGTTCACTTTAATTTTCAGTCACCAAAAATTTCAGAGGGAAAAAATGTTGAAGAGATTGTTGAGAGGCTCTTCGAGCCGAAGCTCGAAGGATAAGCAGAATGAGGAGAATAAAAAGCCCAAATACAATCTTCCTTGCACTACAGAGGTTCAGCCGTGCGAATGGCCTTGTGACGAGTTCTTGAGAGCCGCTGGAATTCATGATGACTTTTATTACTTGGCTGAGAATGCAGGCCTCACCGACTTCATCCACGACCAGCGCGAACAGTATCTCCTACTCACTAATATTTTCATGCAAAATTTTAATTTCCATGCTAACAAATCAACACCTTCAGTGGAGTTTCACTTATATGATGAGGTTAAGGAGATGGTACTCCATGATTTTTGGTGGGTCTGCAAGATACCCTTTGAGGGCAACATCAAGGAACCACATCGTAGTGATGTGGATTGGTTTATTGATAGAATTGCTGTAGGAGAAACTAGGAAAGTTTCCGATGCAAGAATTACTAGTATACATTTTCCTGTTCTACGTTACTTTGCGATATTTTCTAATAGATGCTTAATTGGTCACGGGAACAGTGGAAATCTTAGTGCTCCGGATATTGTCATTTTACGCCATGCTTTGTTTCGTCATACAACTTTCATATTAGGCTCTATTGTTGTTAAATGATTGTGTCTGAACCGTACAAAGGGCCCCATCTTCGGAGGCATCTTTGCTTCACGCCTTGCTGAACACTTTGAGATACCTATTAGGCATTATGAGAAAGAGGAAAAGTTGCCGCCCCTGTTTTTCTAGATTATGAGAGTATGGTAGCACATGATTTTATTGTTAAAAATAAGAAGAAGATGCTTAAGTGTAATTTGATATTTGATAAAACTCACTGTGAGATTATTACCTTGCCTGCACCCTCTTTGTTTAACATATATTCAGTCACGTACCTCATCTTACCTAAGGCCATTTATGCATACTGGAGGCTGACACATATATTCGGTAGTTAGTTTATCAGTGGGATCCGGAGGGGATCGCCGACCAGTGGCATCCTGAGGACCCTCCTCAGTACACCGGAGAGAGTAGCTTCGATCCGTGGGCATGGACCAACTTAGGCCAAAAGCCTAAGCTTTGGGGAGTACGTATTTCTCACTGACATTACATTCATGTTCACACACTCATGCCAGTTGTCGATGCTCACACTTTTTCATTGTACTATCCATGCTAGTTTATTTTCTTTTCTAAGCCTTCTTCTAGTGTCTTTGAAAAACCTTAAAAGAAAACCCAAACAGATTTACCGTTCTTCTTTTGCTTGTTGGGAGCTTTCCCGTGTAAATAGTTTTATTTCTTTTCTTATTCTTTGGGGGTCGACAGGAGAAGACCATGATGAAAATGTTGAGTGGCTCTCATATGCATTATTCTCAATTTAGCCAAGAGCCCATATTACCTGGTCTTCTCCCTTGTATTAAATGCTTGTAGATTCTAGCTTAGTCCAATGCACATGCACTATTACTATTATCCACACCGTTCGGTCGTGCGAGTGGAAGTCTATAATGACGATATATGATGGACTGATTAAGATGAGAGAAGCTAGTATGAACTCGACCTATCTTGTTTTTGTAAATATGATTAGTTCATCGTTCCTGATTCATCCTATTATGAATGAAACATGTTTGCAATGCTCATGCCATGCTTAATTAGCTAGGAGTTTATAATGTTTTACCTTGCGTGCCAACATGCTATTAAAATGGTTGTGATGTGGTATGATAAGGTGGTATCCTCCTTTGAATGATTCGAGTGGCTTGACTTGGCACTTGTTCACACATGTCTTGAAACAAAATCAACATAGCGTCCATGATATTTATGTTCATGGTGATTTATATCCTACTCATGCTTGCACTCATTGTTGATTAATCTTAACGCATGTTCATGACTATTGTAGCTCTCTAGTTGGTCGCTTCCCAGTCTCTTTCTAGCCTTCACTTGTACTAAGCGGGAATACTGCTTGTGCATCCACTTCCATAAACCCCAAGGTTATTCCACATGAGTATGATAAGTGTTAATGCTTTATTCTGGTACTCTATTAAAAGGAGGCCTTAATATGCCTTAATTTCCAATAGGACCTTGCTGCCACGGGAGGGTAGGACAAAAGATGCCATGCAAGTGCTCTTCCATAAGCATGTATGACTATATTCGGAATACATGCCTACATTACATTGACAAACTGGAGCTAGTTCTGTGTCACCCTATGTTATAACTGTTGCATGAGGAATCGCATCCGACATAATTATCCAGCATTGATCCATTGCCTATGAGCTTTTCACATATTGATCTTTGCTTAGTTACTTTTTTGTTGCCACTGTTACGATTGCCACAAAACATACTACTGATACTTTTGTCGTCGTTACCATTACGTCCATACTACTTTGCTACTAAATACTTTGTTGCAGATATTAAGTCTTTCAGGTGTGCTTGAATTGACAACTCAGCTACTAATACTTGAGAATATTCTTTGGCTCCCCTCGTGTCGAATCAATAAATTTGGTTCGAATACTCTACCCTCAAAAACTGTTGCGATCCCCTATACTTGTGGGTTATCAGCAGGGTACCGAGAGCAAAAGCAAAGCAGTAGAGCGAGCGAGAGCCAAAGCAGCAGCAGCTCCTTCTGATGTGGACGTCACCGCCGAGGAAGCGACGTCATGGAGGAAGTGGCTGGCGACGCCACTGTGGATGGAGCTGCACCATGTCGGCTCAGGACCGAGCGTCGGCAACACCGTGAGATCAAATCCAAAGAAAAATGCGGAGATTACTATAGAACCTCTTTGGTGGCGCCAATTTGGCCTCAGCTTCATCCGAGGAGTCAGTGATGATGCTGCTCTTCTGGTGGTGTAGGTGAAGACAGCGGTGTGGGAATGGAGGTGGCGCGACAGACGAGGGGAACGTCGGGGCAGCTCCTTGGAGGTGGAGGACTGGGTGGCTGAACCGGCGGGACGACAAGATCGATGACGGATCCTCATCCGGTGCGGTGGATGAGGGACGTCAAGGTGTTGCTGTGGACGAGGTCATCGGGGAAGAGGCTCTGGCTGGGTGGACGGCGAAGGAGTGTGTGGGGCTTCGTGGGTTTTCGCGGCCTCGTTGTACGAATGGGTGGGCGGATGGTACGGGAGGGGGAACCATGGCTTAGGGACGCGAATGTCTGAAATGTGGGGTAAGTTACAAAAGTACCCCCACCAATTTGCGCTAGGTGGTTCTTTCGGTTCAGGGGTATCACGGGCATTTCACGTGTCGGGATTTCGCAGGAGGTGGGAGTTTTCGCGCGCGTTGTAATTTTGGGATACCAAGGCGCAAGTTGAGATGGAGTGAGTTTTTGGAGCACAAGAGACAAAGATATATTTTAAATATTTCACGTTAACAAGGCGCGGGTTGAAGAGGCGGGAGTTTCGCAGCAGGATAGACAGAGATGCTAGCTTGAAATTTCGGCATAAAAAGGCGCGGCTTGAAATTTCGGGGGAACAAGCTTAATGTCTACAAAAAAGACAATTTGCACCACATCACTAGAGAGAGACATATCCCGTTTCACTATATTACTAGAAATTAATTCAAATACAACAACAAAAAACTAAAAAAATCAGGACAACAAACATAGCGTGTACAGTACCAAATCAATTTGCACTTCCCTCAACAATAAAAAACAATTCGTGTTGTCTAGCATATGGACTAAATTTGAGTACATTTTCCCTGTTTGAATGGGATTGTAATCGGGTTAGTTATACAACCATCTAAATATTATCTTCACAACACATGACATGAATATAGGAGCAGTAAATTACTATATAAATATAAACTACATGTACATACGATCTCAAATTCAAATATATGTATCCATTTTATGTTTAATTCAAATCACAGTACATGTATGCTCTAGCTAGATGTTCGGAATGTAGACCATGTATGATACTACGTACAATGTGTTTAACATGCACAACACACACACACACACACACCATCTAGACTTGTAAGGTACACGTGCATTGCATGCATGAGATTTGCCAACCAAATTATGAATAAATACTACATTATAGCATGTAAGCTTTGAGTCATATATGCATGATGTAGATGTTCATTTAATTCTTATAGTTCATCTCATTGAAAATCGTTTAGTTTTTATAAAAAAAGCTAATATATTTTAAGATTCATGGAGTTGTGCGTTGTAAAGCACAAAGTAAAAACAAATAATGGCAATTCATGTAGAAAAAAATTTGGGCAATTATGATACAGAAGATTCTAGAACAAAGGAGAAGTGCTTGTGTTTTGATGTTTGTGCATTATGCTTAAGTTCAACCATGGAGTCTTCTAGATTGTCCGTGTGGAAAATCTAGTGAAATGTAGATGATATCCAATGGCCAGTAGTACTCGGATTTGCCATCTCTGCACCATCGGATTGGCTCCATACAACGACCATCTTTCAAAGTTACTAGCACATATGCCCGTGCATTGCAATGGCGAGAATTGATTTAGTTACACAGAAAAACATGTTATGGAACAAGTAAACAAAATGATATATGAGTCAAGGTTAATCAATTGAACATAAAAAAATAACAGGAAGTTCTTCGAAAATAAACACAAGCATGTAAGCAGTATGATATTCAGTAACTCCATTTTATATCTTTAGCTAAAAAGACCGAAACTGAAAACATGCGATTGAATTTAATCAGAACACATTACTAATTACTAAGCATTGCACTCTTCTCAATACCAGCTTAGGTAGACTACAGTGAAGCTTCAAATGATAAACACTAATAGTTCAAAATAAAACTAACGGTTAAATAGTAAGCAACAACCTACAGGAAACAAATTCATTGTTGGCCTTATGTCTATTTCAAAGGTTAAAATCACTATACGTTGGTTCTATGGGGCCTTAGCACGACGACTTCTCGACTGTATGCTACGATAAGTTTTGCTAAGCTCCGACGAGGGTAGGACGAAGACGCTTGTAGTCTTCGCAAGGTGCTCTTCAGATATGTATGTAATTTTTATTATTTCTGGTGTTTATTGTACTGTCGTGGTTGAAATATGAATAGAACGGAGGCTTTCTCGCAAAAAAGGAGAAGATTTCTAAAGAATCGTTGTGATGCAATGAGAATCTCATTGCTACCAGTTTTTTTAAATAACAAAGATGAGGCGTCCTCATTACTACCAGTTGTGTTATCAATTTATTAGTAGTGAGATAGATCTTACATATAGCTACCATGTAACTCCTAGAAGACAATGAACCGAAGTAATAGAAGTTGATGGCCAATTATCGGAGACAAGATCAACGAGCTACATCACTACTACTCCCTCACATATTGGATATAATAAGGTCTTTTATGGGAAGGAGGAAGTACGTCGCAGCATCGCTGGCCGGCGGAATCGTAGCAGGGTGCGCCAAGGGAGATCAATAAGGACGGCTCCCGGGGGATGACCGGTCGGCTGCCGTGGCAGGGACTCCAAAAGGTCGTACTTGGGGTGAGACCACAACAAAAAACCTAAGAGTTGGCCAATCCAAAATCACCTACTCTCTTTTTACCTTTTCTTCTTTTTTGCAAGGGAAAAATTCACCTACCCTTGCTCGCGCTGCACCCACCGAAGAAGGTCTGGCAGCTGCGTGATACGTGATCCTACTCCCTGTTGGCCTAAGATAAGTTAAGTTCATAGACGTATAGTTTTGTTCTGTCTTCTTTTTAAATAACGTATGCATGGCTGTTGATGTGACCTGTACATGAACGTAGCTTGTGGATGAGTGTGGCATGCACGTACTCCCTCTCTCGTTGTTTCTCTTCCGGTTGGCACTTGCACTGTGTGATGAACTCATAGGATGCCGCTGCTGTTATGGATCACAGCGAGATGGTCGGCCGGGAGGTAGTTTAGCAAGGTGGCCGCGAGGTAGAAACACTGCCATTTAGGCAGCACAAAACTTCCTGCCTCGCGCATGTATCTCTTTCCTGAGCTCCACACACACCCACACACTCTCTCTCTCTCTCTCTCTCTCTCTCTCTCACACACACACACACACACACACGAGCATTCAGCAAGAATACTCCCAGCCCCAGGTCGAGCTGCCGTCGACTGAGAGTTTCAAGGCTTGAGTGTAGGACGGTTTCCGGTGAGGTTGAGGACGCTGAGGTCAAGACGTGTTGCGGCGTTGCCGTCACCGACACTGGCGGTGAAAAGAGGCGTGGATCCGCCAGTCTCCTTGTTGCTGGGGTAGTACTCGATTCTCCAGCGGTGGCCACCGACGTCTAATCTGGGTGGCTGGACCGCCTACCTTGTTGCGGCGAAGGTCGGGAGTGGGTCAGTACCCAGCAATAGGCAGCGCGTTCATGGCACCAGATTGACGGCTACAGAAAGTAAAGAAGGGAGGCAATGGAGGGCACCCAAAGAGATGCAGATCTCGTCGTTGAAGGCGGTGGCATCTAGATCGACACATCTACACCCGCGTGAGGGGCAGCGGATCTCGGCACTAAAGGTGGTGGCGACATTGAGGCGAATATGTTTGGTAATGATAATAGGGTTGTGTCGGTTGTGGTATATTTATACAAGTAGATCCTGGATCATTTTTTGAGAACATCCTGAATCATTTTGTGTCTAACCCGGACAGGATGTTGTGGGTTATTCCATGTGCATGAGACGTACAAAACCGGGATGGTGATGGAGATGTGTGTAAGGGGGTTTCCTTTATCTGCATGCCAGCTCTTTCCTTTGCACCATGGCTCGATTCCTATGTGGGCATCGTTTTGACGGACGGATGAAGCCAACAACGGACAATCTCCGTTGTTAATCTTTGTGGTTAACATAATATCAATGGATATAAACTGGTGACGTATGGAGAACTACGAAAGCTTCCGTCTTTTAATATTAGGTAAAGATTCACACACTATATGAGGGTATAGATATAGATATATGATGCGAAAGCCACCCATCATCTCCAATTAGAATAGTGTGTACATGCACAGATGCAATGTGGCCAAACGATGTCTGCCATCGGTTTCTCAAATTGAAATTAATCTGACCTTGTTCAATGTGCATACAGTATAGCATCCTCGTTTCCAAATCACACCGCGCATATCTCAGTTATATTCATGCATGCATGGGTTTCAAACATCCTGATCTCTTATTCAAATATTCGAATTCACTTTACATTGATTATGACCTCACCTAGTCATTTACACCCACACAGTCGTCCTCTTTTTATAATTGTACCACTAACTTTCTCACGTGCATGCATGCACACACACTATCACTAGGAATTATCCATCGCACACATGCAATCTTTTTATTTAGGTCGGTCTCCCGTGCATGCACACACACGCACCTCCCCCTCTTCAGCATTTTGGGAATTCTTTATCTCTCACATGCATGCGCAACGATCGATGTTCCTCTATGTATTTGTGTGTGTATAGCTAGGTCTTTCCCAGTTTCCCACATAAAACGATCGATCTATATATGTAGTGAGGTCTCACCCTCTTTCCCACCTACACATCGATCAATCTATGCCTCTCTATATAGGATTACATAGCTAATACACCAACATTAATTATATATCCAACGTACCCCTCTCACAATCCATGCCTTCCGCTTCATCTCTCAAACACACGCACAATGGCGAAGACAGGGGCAGCAAGGGCCCTGCACCCCTAACATCACTATATATTGAGGCTAATATGAACGTGATCAGTAGATCAATTGCTGGTAAAATGGTTTAAGTTGATGAATTGTCCCCCCTCGTAAAGGATTAGCAATGCTTGGCCCCCTAGCTCATTTATTTTTCATGGCTCCACCACTGCGGGCAACCGCGCACGTTCTCGCCCCCTCTCTTTAAATACCGATCTCACACTTGTGCACTCCTTCATAGTCTCGCTCCACTAGACCCCTCGCACCATCTTCTAGCCCCCCACCAGATTCTGCCACATGTATAATCTAGAAGACTCCATGGTTGAACTTAAGCATAATGCACAAACCTCAAAACACAAGTGCTTCTCCTTTGTTTTAAAATCTTCCGTATCATAACTACCCAAACTTTTTTTCTAGTCGAAGTGCCATTATTTGTTTTTACTTTATGCTTTACAACGCACAATTCCATGAATCATAAAACATATTAACTTTTTTATAAAAACCAATTGATTTTGAATGAGATGAACTATAAGAATTAAATAAACGTCTACATCATGCATATATGACTTAAAGCTTACATGCTATAGTGTGGTATTAATTCATAATTTGGTTGCCAAATCTAATGCATGCAATGCATGTGTACCTTACTAGTACTTCCAGTATGTGCAAAACACGTAAATTAGAATTCCAATGGCACGCTACACAGGGTCTCTCCATTTTTCAGTTCATGAAGCCACGTAGCACATGTGGAGGCGTTGTCACGGCCTCCTTGTGTGGATTGATCACAGTGACATGTTGCTGGTTCCAGAAGAATGTACTCGTCCTTTGTCACGCACACTAGTAGTACATGCACGAAGCGAAGATGTGCATGCACGCACTCATTCCCTCGCACGCACACGCGGGTACATGGTGTGACGCATTTTTGTACGAAGATCCACCCCATGTGATAATTTGACGCGTGTAAAGTCCTTCACTTCATTGATGGTCAATTAATACAGTTCATGCAAATTGAGTGGACGTGAGGGAGGAAGTAGTTGAGAAAGACATTACTACTCCACTGCATCCATGCGCGTAGTTAAATCATGGGTTGCTACTTCCATTGGTCACCTTCGCATTTTGTGCCAATTTTTGACCATATTTTAAGTAACATAATATTTATGCATGTCACAAAAAGTGGCTCAAAAAAGGGGCCAATAAACCAGGACACATGCAACATGATCAATTTTTTCCTGGGCTACTATTGGTGGCATTTGTATTTGAACATGGACGGAGTGGAGTAGTACTATCTTTATCTTAGCCCCGTCGGGCTCTCCCAGCGCTAGGCTCGCCTCCCAGCCTTGCCCACCAGATCCTGCCAAGGAGGATCCCACCATGGATAATCCCTTAGATACCAGGATCCCGTGGGCTGCCCTCTCTCTGCAGCCCGCAGCATTGCCGCCTTTGAGCGAAACCCACATGTGTTTTAGAGGGGATCTATTGCTCTGGAATCACAAATCAGTGGCGTCGGAGGGCATGCCAGGGATGTGTTTCAGGTGGTGGGCAGCAAGGGCAAATTGGATCATGGAAGCGCCGCATCGATTGGAGAGAAGTTTGAAGGAGCTGCGCCTAGCGAAGCACAAGGCGGAGGCGCAAGTCAATCTCAGGGGAGAGATATTGAGGGATGTCAGCATCTAGCAGCGTCCTGTTGATTTCGAGCCGGAGCTAATGGCAGAGATCATATTCAAGGAGTCGACTACGGAGGAAAGAACGCGCATGCCTGCAGAATGGCATGAGCAGCCGAGGCAACCGTTCAAATGGGCGGTAGGAGAAGCCAAATCCCGGGACCAGCTGCGGCGGCGCCGCTAGGCATGCATCGTAGTCCAAGTGAGCTTCCCTCCTTCCTGCCAACGATGCAGTGACCTACTCGGTTGCTGCTACAGCGAACTTGCAATGCCATGTCAGTTTGCAACCTTGACAGTCACTCCATCTATATGTATTGTATTCCTGTGAAAATACTTGGTCGTTTGGAAAAATATGGTAACTGATTTCTCACTAGTTTTTGAATGCTTGATTGTGAAAATCACCCGAAGCCACAACCAGAAGTCTCCATCGCATAATACTTACGGTCGGTCGCACCAACAGACGATCGATCGCACCCGTGTCTCACTGAAGGGACACGCATCGGCTTGGTTTGACATGTACGACCAGCTACATCACTGACTTGTGCGATCGCATTTGAGCAATAGTACTTGAAATTTATGTTCTAGGAAACTCATCGAGGGCCGTTTCAGGTCTCGAAACCAAAACCATCAATTAGCTTGTTCCCATCACATTCCAAAGTAGTACTTCCATGCTATAATTAAGTGCAAACCTGCTCACACCTAGTACGTATCAAACCTGAACGTGTTCCCACTATGCAGGTTTTAGTACTAGCGCTAGTAATAGGTTATAAAAAGGGGAAGTACCTAGCAGAAAATCACTCAACCTTCCTCCCCATAAGTCTTTCTTGTTCATCCATCCTTTCCATGGCCGGTGTGCATAGCTCTAGCTCGAGAACTATTCGTAACTACGGAGTGGCGACCAAGGCCGTGGAAAAAAAGAGAGGGCTCAGCGCCTCGTAGAGACCTCGAAAGATGACTCACGGGCATGCAAGGGCTCCCAGGACCACCCTAGCCACGAAGGCGAACATGCCAAGCTGGCGTCCTTGGAGTCATTATCCCTCGACAACATGCCCGATCAGTTTAATAAGCAGAAGGAATTCATCGACAGCTTGGTGGAGCTTCTGAAGGAGAGCCTCGACAACAAGCCCGCTGAGCTCAATGAGCAGGGGGGTTGACCGCCGGCTTGGTGATGCTGCTGAAGAAGAGCATTGCCTCGGATAAGAAGGCGACCGGCGAAATCCTGCAACTTCAGGAGGAAAGTGCGAAGCTCCACCACAAGCTCGACCTGCTGAAGGAGGAGAACGCCGGCTGGAAGAAGATGCATGAGAAGAGTAGTTACTTGGTGAATATGTTGCACGCCCTCATCATGGAGTAGAAGGAGGAGTTGGCAAAGCTCCGCATCGAGCACCCGACTGCTTTCAAGGTACGTAATGCGGCCGTGGAAGAGATGATGAAGGCTCGCGTCGAGAAATCCCGCGTCATGCATAGAATGAAGAAGATGGCGGAGGAGATGTGCGAGCAGATGGAGGTCGTGGAGGCGATGAAGAAGCAGTTATGACTCTGCGGCCAGCAACCCTTCATGTAGTAGAGAGCAGCGCCCCAGACTTTTGTGTGTGTCTTCCTTCTTTTTTGGGGGGTGGCGGGGTAATCTTCCTTCTTCTTTTGCTCATGTGTTTCTTCTATTGCTTCAGGTGTTTCACCACACGTGTCGCGTTCCCTGCGAGGCATGAATAGAACAATGCTAACGATGAGCGGTGCCGTGGGATCGATGACTAGCAAACTAGATCATTTTTATCTCCATATCGCATTGGGCTACCGTGTTTCATGCTCCTCCGTCGTACTAATACTCTAGTGGAAAACATGGGTATACCACGTGGTTCTTTGCTCCTCCTCAGGTCATCGGCAACATTTATACGTGCAGCCAAATCACAAAGCCCCGCCTTCTAGAATAATGAGTCATCAAATCATAAAGGCCCTCGCCTCTCGTGAAACAGACCAAGCGAGACTGCCCTGCCCTCTAGCCTTTTAAATGTATACTTTTGTACAGTAGTAGTATCGATGGATTGAGCCATGGAGCAAAACTAACAAGACGAAATTAAAGAAAAAAGGTGGTACATATAGAGAGCGCTTGTCGCCAAATTATGCATATAGTACTATTAAAAAAGCTAGTACGTGCTTAGATGGGGTGCTAAATTCTATTAGAAATTAGCATACCTATTTATGCTACTAGTTGTGTCTCACTACTCAGTTTTGTTATTAGAAGTAACAACTACTCAAAAATACCATCGATTCATGAGATGCTTACTCAAAAATGCAATTAGATATCTTAAAAATGCCATCGTTCCATTAGTTGTTTTCTCAGAATGCCATTAGACATTGTTATTTTCACGTCAAACCCGTTGACCATGTTATATGACAAAAATAAGCCTAGACCCACATGTCGATTATCTCTATCTCACAATGATAAGTGTGGCCCCGCCTGTAAGGAGTAACCAAGCGAATAATTTTACATGAAGGTAAGAACGCTGTTGGGATGAAGTAGGCCCCACACTTTATTATACTATAGTGAGATAGAGGGAGAGCTGGCATGTTGGTCCATAGATATTTATGTCATTATAACATGGAAAAAGAGATTTGAGTCACATTAATGGTGTCTAGCACAACACAACCCTCAAATAAAACTAAGCACCCTGAAATTAAACTAAGCAACTAATCTGGTAGACCCTGCATTACAACCACCATGAGCAACGACACTGCCACCATACCCGGACTCCTCGTCCACGTGCTCGACTTTGTCCTTATCCCTCTTCCTCTTGGCCGATACTTCTTTGCTTCAACCGCACACTGGCTCTCGCTCTTCATCCAACCCTTGTAGATATTGAAATAAAGGTAGGCATCCATTGTAGTGTAATTGATGTGGTCTCTATTTAGTACATTCCACTGCCATGCATGATGAAACTTGGGCAGAGGTTTCGTCAGTTTACTGTATGAAGGATCAACCATGGCTGCTGCAAGGCTTAACATTGAAGGCTGATGGGAGGCCACCAGCACATTCCTCTGGAGGTCGAAGGGTTGGCCTACAACGAGGCCTATCCGACCCAAGACTTCTTTGTAATTCATAAAGTATGCATAAACGAATTTGACTTTGCCGCCCCTGAGGAAGTTCTTAAAATCCTCACACTCAACATCGACATGGAATATGTGGCAGACCAAGCACAAGTTATGCGCACAAACTTGGATGACGGCGGGCTTCTTCTTCTCTTCCTCCTTTAGATTCTTATATTTTCCCGGGACTGTGGTGTACTCAACATCTATCCCACCAACCCACTCATCACCCTTTGAATTTTTGAACATGCTTCTGAAGCGAACAAGGCATCCTTTCACCATCCCGGAAGAACGGGTGTAGATGATGTCGAACTCATCGCCGGTGATTGTTCTAACCTTGTACTAATCATGGAGATTTGGGACGCCATGGACTTGGGAGGAGGGTTAGGATTAGTGGAATTGCTGTAATGTGAAAGGATGGGACAACTAGGAGTGAACTGCCATAATGTTAAAGGACAGCCGGGGACGAGTAGGAGCGAACTACTAGCGGTTTTCCGATTGTAAAAATGCTGAGTGGAGCATGCGAATGGCAGGGTAGTGGCTTGCTCGGTGGATAAATGGATTCATGGACAGTACTATGGGGTCCCAATTAGATGTCATATCTACTAGACGCCCAATTAAATGGCTTCATGCATCTACATGTTCGCACGTCAAGCGTCAGGAAAATTACAGGTGATATGAAGCTTTCCATGCTCCCATGATAAGGGCTTCCGAGCGCCCTTGGATCTGGGATCGGACGGTTGCGTGGCATGATTCTAGACCTATGGGTGAACATCCTATCTTGGAGGGCTATTCTACAAATTTTCAGCAACTTAGCATGCGGACGTTTGATCTCAGATCCAAGGGCTGTCAGCAGCCCGTATCATGGTCGCGCCTACCATGACTGTCGCCTCGCTCGTGCGGTCGCGCCCTTGGAGATGTCTGACGGCTATAAATGAGAATTTTTGCCTACTTCGCATGCATGAAACTACTTCCTCCGTCAAGGTGTGTTAGGCTATCTGATGTTGGCATGTCATACATAGTCATCACTTAGTCACTCATACAACAAGGTTAGCTATAAGGTTGGCTATAAGATTATTTATTTTTACTTCTCTCTATCTCTTTCTTCGTACTCTTCCAATGCACGTGTGCTTAGATGAGGTGCTAAGTGCATTAAAAATCATAGCAACAAGTCTTCCCAATGCAAAGGTGCTTAGCTTGTGTAGCTAAGGTTCCCTTATGGAATTGTTTAATAATTAAACTCCCTCACGTATTGGTTGGTAGTCATTTTACATAGGTCTGCATGCTTAGCACTATTTCTTCATAGGGTCACCATAATGCTCTCTCTCCTCTTTAATTGCTTTGGCACATCACTTCTCGCCTATGTGGCGTCCTTAGCACCTGTACACCTTGGAGCACTGGGAAGGACCTTGGAGTACAGTACTTGGCACATGTATACCATGGAGGTGGTCAGGAATCGGGAGACTCACGCCGGTCGTAGCGCCGCAGTTAAAATGATAATGGCAAGGCAAATCACAGGGGGCCACCTGTCCAGCAGTAACTCGCCGTCAAATTACACAGTCCTACGTTTGCAGCAGCCTACTCCCTCATCTTCTCGCCTCTTTGTCGAACCGACTAGGTGGAACTAACCCACCTACCACGCGGAAAATGGCCCACCCTTGACTTTTAAATATAACTTTGTATCCATGGATTGCGCCATGGAGCAAAGCCTAAGGAAAATGGCGGTACACATGTATACAGCATGCCCGTCGCATTCCCGTCGCACCCTAGATGGTCGGCCAGTCTGGCATGCCTCTATCCAAACGGAATGCACATCATATTGCATTTGCACACACATGTGGGACCGCAATTGAGAACCGACCCTAGGCACACTCCTCGGCCCCGCAAGTCAGCTGAGTATATAGAAGAGAGGGACGGGCGATAGTACTGGAGCAGTGTTGTACAGACGTCAGTGCCAGACGATCCCTGCATCACACGGAAGATCATTTCTTCCATGCATGTGACCAGACTCCAGCAGACGGCTGGATTGCCTGTTGTCTACATATCGTGCAGGTTGTGTTGTACAGGGTTGTATTTCTAATGAGAAATCTAAAAAAAGGTTTTTTGTCATCTGACAATATTAGGTGTCGTGTGCTTCGGATCACTGCGAGGGTTAAACAGTGACAACTGAGTTGCTCCAAGGTGCTGGTCATTGGGGGCACATGCACGAAGACTACTCGGCTGCCATCTAGCTCAAGCTGGCTATGTTAATTAGGACATCTATCGATGGACCCCTTTTCTACGAGTTTATCTTTAATTTGAGCTTTGATCCTCGTCTAGTTTGTCCATCGGGATTCATGTTGTCTCCTTGGGGCAGTGAGGTTATGGTTTTTTGTCATGTCACATTTTTCATGTTATATGTTAATCCGGTGCTTCAGATCAAAATGACAACAACTACGCCTCTAAGCACGTGCATGAGGACTTATCCACAATCATTGACGAGGTCAAGCCGGCTCCGGTAGATAAAAGAAAACTACTTCACCATATAGGCAGGAGCCTCCGTGCTTGCTTGCTAGTGTTGCTCTCTTCACACTGTCTCATCCTCTCCAGATCTAAACACGACAGCGGTGGCCACACACTCTCTCTCTGCTCACTGCTGGTCATAGATCCATCTAGATCCTCTCTGTCCGGGAAGGTGAGAAGGTGCAATGCGGTCGTCCTCAGCGATGGCTCTTACCCACTGCTGACGCGTCCCGATCAGCGTGCCTTGCAGTTCTCTCCCACGCACCGCCGGCTAGGGAGGGCCTCCGACCCCTTCTTCCTCGCTGCCATAGCGTGGGCAGATCTGGCCTCCTGCCACCCACCTAGGGGCATCCCGGTGACCCTCAGGTATAACTTCCTTCAAAACCTGCCTTGCTCTACTTCCCCAGCTCCTAACGTCGCTGCATTTGTATCTTTTACTATTTCTCAGGGGGCCCTCGTAGATAGGATCGATCGGCTGTTCGAAAGCCACCTAATTTTTTACTGTTAAGAGGTAAAACTAGTTCATGCACTTGAATCTAGTACTACTTGGTTGAAACGGGGAAAAGGGCGTGGGGGTGGGGGAAGATTTGTTACCTGAATCTAGGACTTGGTCGAAAGGGGAAATAATGGGGGCGAAAAGTAGCAGAGACTTGCTGTCCAACTGGTCTCTTGGTCTAATAGGGAAATAAAGGGAAAACGGTACAAACTCAATATAAACCGATCTATTGGTTAAAAAGGAAAGAAAGTGGGGACTAGGGGACAAATCAACTAAGTATGTCCAGCACTAGATTTGCTAGCCTCACATGGTATAAGGTGGCTATACTGAACCAAAATGGGACCAACCCAGATATCCTGTTATGATGTTGCCCCGCGCCCCTCTTATGTAATGCCACTGGTAAAATGTAGCAGACGCACGTTAAAACTAAGGACATGTCAAACCAATGTTGTTTTCAATGTAATGCCTCCAGTGATATGAGTCAATTGCAGTAATTTTCATGTCTTGCTAAATTTTCCATTATGATAAGTCGCTTCTTTCTGTTGCAAATGCAACTGTCCTAGTCCGCCTTCTCTCCCGTGCCCAAGTACCAACTCTGTAGCAGCTCTTAATGTAATGTTGCTGGTAAAATGAAGCAATGGCACCATTAAAGTAATGTCATATTGAATGGTTGCCATAGTTAATCCTAACTCCCACACTAATATCTAGCAATCCTGCTGCTTTAGAAATTGCTACTGTCCTTGTAGTATTGCCATTCAGATAAGGAACATGCATCTTTTCATTTGATGTATGCTTCATCACTTGTTAGTCACCCTCCTTTCCACCTTTTTGTGTAAATAGATATATACATTTCACGCTTGATCTTAGTTGAACTACACAAATGATATCCAAATTATAGTTGAACATTCCACGAGCTTCACTACAAACCTTGATGTTGCTCGATTTTATTGCAACTAATGAAGAAGAAGCTGCTAGCTCATGGGAGAATGCTTCATTTTAGGTAAACCGCACAAAAAGGCCCCATGAATTGAATCATCCATGTTGGTGACTGGTGTCATCCCTTCTATGATGGTGTTGACTCCAGATATGGTTCCCATCACGAGGTATGTCCTTTTTGGTCTGAAAGTTTGCCAAAGATCCTGCATGTTGAGTCTGCTCTTGTGCTACTGTTTTGGCACTGCCATGATAAAGCAGTAATGTTTTGCACCTTAATCTAGTGGCACTATTAATTTGAGACAATGTTTTGGCGCCGCTAGTGCCACTGATTTTTTTATATATCCAAAGAGGGGGTTTTGCACCTTAATCTCTAGAACCCAACCATAGATAACCATTATGTGACAACATCTCAGTGTAAAGGGGCAGTTATGCAACTACTACTAGAATAGACTGAGTACTAGCAGGAGACAGGTTCGCCACATAAACTAGGCAGGTAGGGGGACGCAACACCAGCTGAACCAAGTTTGGATTACAACCCAAATGCTACCACAGAAACATCAGGGTGGAAGATAGGGACTGAAAGAGCCACCTTCAGCATCCCAGTCTATGCACCCCTGGCCTCCATCCTTGCGATGCACGGTACACCTCGCTTGCCACCTGCTCGACCCTAGTGCCACTGATAAAATGAAGTAATAATGAAGTTAAAATAGAGAGAGTGTCCTCTTTATCATTTCATTTCCAATGTAGATAAAGAAAGTGCTTCTCTTCGTTAGTATATGTTTCATCAACTAGTCCCATTGTTAATGTTGAAGCATTTCTACAAACTGGGCTACTTAATTTTAGTTAATCTACACAAAAATAGAGAATGGAATGTCTCAAGGCCCCTCCTTGTACTACCGATGTACACTGATGTTCATCACTGGCAGAAGGTGTATCGGGGAGAATTGGGTTAATTTCCAGTATGAGGCCTACCGTATGAGGCGTCGCAGGGCCCATCTCGCCCTCGCAGCATGGCATACTATGATACCATCGCAATATTTTCTTCTATTTATTAGTCTTTGTTTCATCAACTAGTGCCACTATAACGTAATCACGCCTTTTCATTATCTGTGCAAACAGGGTTATTCAACTGCATTTTGGTGGAACTGCACAAATGTATGGATGGAACCGACATATATGCAGAGTGCGAGGTGTGACAAGTAAAAATTACCGACACCAACCATGCTCCATGCAAGCATTGGCATACACCACCACCAGTGGGATGTGTGGCGCTCTGTGTGGACGGATCTTCCTTGATAGAATATCGTCTAACCAAATACTAGTAGCTTATATTGGCAGTTTTCTAAGCAGTACTCTTTTTTGAAAGAAGCACCAATCTATTTTTCTTTATTTGTACACAGTGTCACAACTTTGTTTTTGGTCCAAAGCTATTTTAGGTTGATTGGCGTAGTACTCAAAGACTGATTGTAAGCATGACTTTCATTAGCTGTCACAATGATTGTAAGCATGAGTTGATGGAAGATTAGATTAGTGTGAAGCTTACCTTAAACCCTACCACCGTTGTTGAAACAAGGCAAGCGTCGAGGGAACCATGGAGAACTGTGGGAAAGCAATGTCGCACCATCCGGCCCCCTTTTGCGGTGGTAGAATGTATGCTCTAGTGGATCAGGCTTGGTATGCACCCTCATGAACGGCATACCGTACTCGATCGATTCGTTATCCTTTGGATGCTCGACCTTCGACCGGTATGCCCGCCACCTCCGCCTGACTTCCACCTTGGGAGAATCTGTCTGCTCCATCACCTAGAGGAGATACTCGATGAATTCGAAGGATTGCGGCGTGACTGCCGCCGAGGAGTACATCACCGCCGTCTCGTTCTTTCGCATACATTGCCACATGGCCCTTACCGTCATCGAAATCTCCCACTTGTTGTCAAACCAAGTAAGGATCTCCTTCAACCTGGCTAACTTTGCCTGGTCTCCGTCGGTGATCTGCCCAATTTGCTGCTGCATCCTCTCCATAGATGTCCTTTTGAGAGGTCTTTTCAAGCTTTGGAAGATGGGAGGAGATACGGTGGTCTTGCAATGGAGAAGAGGGAGAGGCGAGACGGTGGGTTTCCAATGGAGAAGATGGAGAGGAGAGGGGTGGTTTTGCAATGGAGAGGAGGGAGAGGCGAGACGGTGATCTTGCAATGGAGAAGAGGGAGAGGCGAGACGGTGGTTTTGTAATGGAGAAGATGGAAAGGAGAGGGGTGGTTTTGCAATGGAGAAGAGGGAGAGGCGAGACAATGGTTTTGGAATGGAGATGATGTAGAGGAGAGGAGGTGGTTTTGCAATGGAGAAGAGGGAGAGGAGCGTGCCGCAGCGATTTAGGATTGGACGAGAGGGCCGGCGCGCTATGACTGGATCAAAATCAAAATACATTTACCCTTCAATTAAGAAAGCAACCCCACATTAACTAGTCTCCCTTTTATATTGGGTCATATTTGACCATGATTTACACAAATAAAATATATGTTATACGTTGCAAAAATAATAAAATTTGAAAGTACATTCAGATACGAACCAAATGATACAATTTTTGGTGACATGCATTCAAATTTTGCTGTCAAATACAGTACATGGTCAAACTTTAACCCAAAATACACAAAACAAAAAATACTTCCAAGACCAACGCCGCTCCTCTCCTCTTAATAAACCACTGCCGCTCCTCTCCTGTTCCAATCTAAATCCCGCGTCGCCCCTCTCCCCTTCCATTTCAAAACTAACGCCCCTCCTCTCCTGTTCCAATCCAAAATCAGCGTCGCTCCTCTCCCGTTCTAATCCAAAACCAGTGCCGCTCCTCTCCTCTTCCATTCGAAAACCACCACCGACGAGTGAAGGTGTTGTGGAGAAGTACATCGATGGAGAAGTACAACCGATATGTGAGTATCACAAACAGCGACCCTGTGAAGCTAGCTAGGATGTTGGAGATACAGTCTTGGTTTGACAACAAGGACTAACTTGCGGCGATGGCAACAGAGCGAAAATGTGGCGATACTCCCAAAGGGAGTCGCGCGGGAGTACATACAGCTACTCCTCTGGGCCATGGAGCAAACAGATTCACCAAATCTGATTGTGAGGCGGCGGTGGTGGGAGTATCAATCCAAGATGGAGCATCCACCAGAGATTGAAGGATCGAGCATCTACAGGATGCCGTTTGTGAGGGTGATGTGTTAGAGCGAGCCGGTGGAGTCTTCGTCGACCGAACCCAACTGCAAGAGGAGAAAAGCTGTTGTTTGTCTCACGGGGCTGTTGTTTGTCACCAAGGAATAGGAGGGGACTGCCCCCCAACCCAATAGTCGGGAAGGTTGTGAATTGTCAGGAGGAGCTTAGGGTTGTCAGTATTTCATGTTGTGAATTGTGTTTTGTGTTGTGTATTTTGAGACTACTTTCAGATATGAATGTCTTTTGAATTTCAGATTTGCAGTATTGAGCATATGAAGTATTTTATGAATTCTAGAGATATATTTTTAGCACTCAAAAAATGTAGTTTCATACAAAAGTGCAGACTATGTGATTCTCAGAGAAGAAACTGCAAGTTTCAGAGGCAGAGCATTTATGTTAACACGCCCTTTTCAAATAGGGATAACATCATGTTAGAAGTTTTATTCATGGTCAAAAATGGAACTACCCGCTAATTAACATCATGCTGATCAACATTCATGCATAGCACATCTTCATATGATGCACAGACAAAAAGATATGCTATTTTAAAAATGCCCACACAATGTCGAGTATGCGAAAAACAGAGAAAACGAGGGACGAAGTTTAGGAAAGTGTTGGACATGGTGTGTGTAGATGACAATGGGGACCCACATGTCAATAATGGCAGAGGCAAAAAATTGGAGATATTTTCACAGCATCAAGTGGAATCGAACCCGGGCGGAACAGCGGTCGGGTAGTGTGACTTGTCCACTGGGCTAGTTCAGTAGTTTCGGTAGAAATAAGGCACAACATCTACCATTACTGTAGCATGCCTTCCCCGGCTCCAGTGGTTCATTCTCATCCTCTGCCTTTGTGCGCTCGCCGTGGCACCGCTGTCTGCCATTGTGAACATGCTGAACAAACAAGAGGAATCTGGAGAGGACTGTATGTGGAGAGGCGGACAGTCGAGACCCACTAGGTCTATCGATGTACGCAAGCAAGTGCCTCATTGAAAAAATACTTCCTCCTAAGGCTATACTGACATTGGGGCCCACTAGTTTGTCAACATAGTTACATTTTTTAGGTGCTTCAACGTAGTTACTAAAGGAGATAAATTTACAACGAAGCCGGGGACCTGGAAGGTATCATTTATTATCAGTGGGCCAGCAAGTTCAGCTGGGTTATGGGCTGTCCCGTCTAGGCTTTCTTTTTTAACATGCGCAGCCCACGACATGTCAGATTGTATTTTCTTGAGGGCCGTCATGTATCGACCAGCCTATGGACCTCCCATCCTAGGTTTTCTTTTTCCTGAAACATCCGTAGCCCAACTTATGTACTTTTTTTGAAGAAAACGCAGAGGTCTATTCTATTTTTCTATATAAGAATAGGAATGCCAGGTCCAACGTATGTTGCCCTTCTAACTATATTATATATATTTATATTATTTTATATGTTATTATATATTATTGTTATTGTCATCATATATTTAACAGAGACTTGCATATATAAGAAAACAATATCCCACATCTTATTAACTTATAACAATATATTTTTAACAATAAAATCCTGGATTTTTTTACATTAAGGCACCGAAAATCCTAGTGATTGTGTACAAAAGCTTGGTAAGATTTAAGGACCAATGTAATAATAAATCACGTATTATTTAAATATATTTATAACAAAATGCTCAGCCCCTATTTATTGTTTGATAACATTGTTGCGCCCAACCCAACATTATAATTAGAACCAGCCCAGCAAAATCGTGTATTTCGAGAAAGTGCAAATGGGCTATCATTTTTAGGAAAAAAAATTAATGGGCCGCATGGACGCTACATTATTTGTTCAGCCAGCCCAACAAATTCATGTATTTCGAGCAAGTGAAAATGGGATATAGTTTTTTTTAAAAAAATGGGTTGCATGGTCGGTACATTATTTGTTCACCCAGCCTAGAAAATGGACTGTAATTCTAAAAAAAGGTCAAATGGAGTGTAAATTCTGAAAAAATGGGTTGAATATGTGCCACATTTTTGGAGGCTGAAATGTGTGTCAATAGGTCGAAGCCAACGCAAGTCGTTGTCAATTTAGTCAACAAATGATTCTGACATTGATAGCTGTTGGATTTACATCCAATGACCAGCACCCATCGTCAATCTCTTGTCTTCTTCCTCCAGCGCTGCAGGGACCATCTGCTCCCGCCTCCTGCTGCTAGCAGCTCTGCTTAGAACGCTTCAGTGTGAAGCACTACCACACCACCGGCCAGACCATCCCTCCACCCCTCCTCACCTCCTATTCTTCTCCATCGTCTGCCGAACCATGCCGTACCAGAACCAGTTAACCCTCGTACACCTCTCCATCTACGACTCCACTCCCGCGTCTTCCCATCTTTGGCTCGTTGCTGTCCGGAGCCTCGCCGTCGTCCACCACCTTGGATGTGCTCGGCGCTGCGTGGTCAACACACAAAAAAATGAATACTCCCCCTGCTAGCTAGGACCCACCATAGTGGGAGGCTGACTTGTGGGCCTACTAAGTTGACATGGATGGAGAGCTTTGTCAACTTAGTCAATATGAACGATTCTAGCTCCAGTGACCATACGATATCCATCCAACGGCCGTAGTGCTTCTTCAACCTCTGGTCTTCTTGCTCCAGCCGCCCAAACCAGCGCCAGTCATGCCGCCTGCTCCTGCCTCCCGTGGTCGGCTGTGCTGCCGTGGAGGCCTCACCGCCCCCTACTACTCCTACCGCTGGCCAAGCCATCCCTCTACTCACCCACACCCCTTGTTATTCTGCGGTGACAGCAGTGCACACCATAGCCGAACCAGTCAACCCTCGTACTCCTCTCTGCGTTGGCATCCACTGCCGCGTCTTCCCCTTGCTAGGCCTCATCGTCATCCATCGCCTTGGTGCTCTCAGTGCGGCATGGTCAATGTGGTCAAGGAACGACTTCCATCTGAAGAGTACTGTACGTGGAGAGGCTGACAGCTGGGTCAATGACCGCAACAAGGAAGTGCAACCTTATTATGCGTAAAATAATGATTCATCCAACTCACAGCAGGGACCCACCAGATAGCCCACCGTATTTCGTGAAAAAAACATTCCCCCTGATAGCTGGGACCCACTAGCTACATCTACGCATGCAAGGAAGTGCTTCCTTATCCTCCCTAATAGTAGGGACCCACCTGGTCGAAGTGTATGTAGCGTTGTCATTCTGGTCGCGAACGTGTACGTACATATTGGTCGATCGATCTATCTGCAGGCTCCAGTGACGAACCGTGGCCGAGTAAGGAAGGGCATGTGTCGTAGTAGAGGCACAGACATAGCATGTCATGCAGTCCCGTCAATATCGTGTACACGTACGTACAGCCAGGGTACAAGAAAATAAATACGGTCACGTATGTACATACGGGCGGGGACTCGAACGCCTACTCGTGCATACGTACGGCCAGGGCTCATGTACATGGCTGGGTCGGAACGGAGAAATTGCGTCATAGTGTTCATCGGGAGGCAACGGAATGCGTCGTGTTTATTGGGAACCAACCATCTTGGACGGAACAGCCGAAACGAGGCCTGGTGTACCACAGAACGGAGGAAACGGCCTTGTGTTCAACCGCCTACGGTCGAAATGGGATCCTGTTCACTAGGAGGGGTGTGGTGTACCGCAAAACGGAGGAAACAGACTTCTCTTGGACCTCCTACAATCGAATCGGGGTCCTGTTGATCGGGAGGGGTGTGGTGTACAGCAAAATGGAGGAAACGGACTTGTGTTGGAGCACTACGGTCGAAACAGGGGTCTTGTTCATCGGGAGGGGTGTGGTGTACCGCAAAACGGGACTCCATGGGCTACTGTTCATCCATCGTCTACTGCCTCGCTCCAACCTCCATGGGCTATTATTCATCCACCGTCGACCTCCTCCAGCCTCCACATGTGACTGTTCATCCATGGTGTCTCCTTTCTGCCTCCAGCAGCTACTGTTCATCCACGGGCTCATGTTCATCCAGCCTCCACCACTCCTCCATCAGCTACTGCTCAACTAGCCCTCTCCATGGGCTCCTGTTCAACCACCCCTGCACAGGCTACTGTTCATCCAGCCCTCCACTGGCTACTGTTCAACTAGCCCTCCACGGGGTCCTGTTCATCCAGCCCTCTACGGGGTCATGTTCATCCACCCCCAACCGGCTCGATTGGGGTCATGTTCATCCAGCGGCAACGGTCTCTACTACCACGGGGTCCTGTTCATCCAACCCCCACCGGGAACTGTTCTTCCAAACCCCAACAAACGCTCACGGTTCATCAAGAGGTAGCAGGTTCGATCGGCTTTAGTTAGCAGCAGTAGCGAAAGAATTGCTCGATCGGGTTTAGTTAACAGCCGAGGATCGATCAATCACTTGGGTTCGGTAACATGTAGCTGGTGCAATCGCTCGGGTTCAGTAGGCGAACACCTCGCTTGGGTTCAGTTAGAGCCAACACCTCGCACCGACGCGCGTAAATGTATGAGAGAAATGCGCAATCCCTCCATGCATCGCTCGGCCCTGACCACCCACCGTAACAGGGAACTCCCATATATTTTCCTCGCCCTCGCTTCTACCAAGGTTTTTCCGTCATGGGCCGCCCGAAGAATGTCACGCAGCGGCGTCTTCGGCCCACCAGGACGAAAAGCCCATTTTTCATGAGTTCTTGTAATAGAAGTAGGGGCCCACCACATCTATGATGATACTGGGTCTTGTCACAATTATCATCATAAAAGTGTCATAAGCATGATAGAAACAATTTCGTTCGGCCCAAAATGTCACGGATGTGTCTTTTTTGTAATGGTTGTCACGCCCCTTCCATTTGTAACAGGTTGCATCTCTTGTCCCATTATAACACCACGGGGGGTGCATCCTTTCTTACACGCATTGAGTAATGGTAGTCGCATCACGTCACTGATTGTTAACTTACTGTGAGCTAGCAGCCTCACCTTAGCGGCCAGACGCTGTAATTCGGCACTCTGCTCTTGAGAGGGTTTTTTAGGACAATTAAATCGCTTCTTTAAAGGAGCGTCTGAGTATCCAGGCAGACCCCTCAGAGCTGTTTAAAATAGGGGGACGTCTTTGATATAAAACCACTCTGAGGTCCACTCATCAGAGTCCTTCTTAGGGGTCCCAACGGGGTACCCCCATCCCTGCTATGCGCCATACTTTGGATCCACCTACTTCAAAGATTGACCCTCCTCGGGTACAGGGGACGAGGAAGAAATGCTTTCTTCATAATTCAAAATGGGCCTCATAGCCCAGATACATCTCGTAAAGGGCAACGAAGCCCGAGATATGCAGAATGGAGCCAGGTGTGAGGTGATGGAGCTGGATCTTGTACAACTCTAGCAGACCCCTAAGGAAAGGGTGAATGGGAAAGCCCAGACCTCATAGGAGGAAGGGCAGGAAACATGCCCTCTCATCCTTGCGTGGAGCAGGGGGTTCTCTACAAAGGCTCCGCCATTCTTGGAAGTTAATCCGAGACAGGTGGAAATGAGATCTGGAGCAGGAAGATATCCTTGCATCTCGAGTCTGCTAAGTTGGAGATGGGAGACTGGGCAGCTTGCCCAGTCACCCGAAAGAGTGTTGGGGAACGCAGTATTTCAAAAATATTACCTACGATCACACAAGATCTATCTAGGAGATGCATAGCAATGAGCTGGGAGAGTGTGCCCACGTACCCTCATAGACCGAAAGCATAAGGATTTAGTAACGCGGTTGATGTAGTCAAACGCCTTCGCGATCCAACCGATCCATGCACCGAACGTACAACACCTTCGCGTTCAACACACATTCAGCTCGATGACGTCCCTCAATCTCTTGATCCAGTTGAGGACGAAGGAGAGTTCCGTCAGCACGACGACGTGGTGACGGTGATGATGAAGTTACCGGCGCAGGGCTTCGCCTAAGCACTATGACGATATGACTGAGGTGTGTAACTGTGGAGGGGGGCACCGCACGCGACTAAGAGAAGACTTGGTGTGCCTTTGGGTGCCCCCATCCCACGTATATAAAGGGGGGAGAGGTGGCCGGCCCAAGGGGGGCGCCATGGGGTGGAGTCCTACTTGGACTCCCGGTCCAAGTTGGATTCGCCCCCAGCCCCGTTTCCTATTCCCACTAGGAGAAGGAAGGAAGGAGGAGGAGGACAGAAGGAAAGGGCGCCACCCCCCAACCCTAGTCCAATTTGGTTTGTGCTTGGGGGGGCACGCGCCACCACCTGGCCGTCGCCTCCTCTCTCCACTAGGGCCCATGAAGGCCCATTATCTCCCTAGGGGGTTTCGGTAACCCCCAGTACTCCGGAAAACGTTCGAACCTTTCTGAAACTATTCCGGTATCCAAACATAACCTTCCAATATATCAATATCTTTATGTGTCGACCATTTCGAGACTCATCGTCATGTCCGTGATCTCATGCGGGACTCTAAACAAACTTCGGTTCATCAAATCACATAACTCATAAGGCAAATCGTCATCGAACGTTAAGCGTGCGGACCCTACGGGTTCGAGAACTATGTAGACATGGTCGAGACACATCTCTGGTCAATAACCAATGGCGAAACCTGGATGCTCATATTGGCTCCTAAATATTCTATGAAGATCTTTATCGGTCAAACCGCATAACAACATACGGTGTTCCCTTTGTCACCGGTATGTTACTTGCCCGAGATTCGACCGTCGGTATCATCATACCTAGTTCAATCTCGTTACCGGTAAGTCTCTTTACTCATTCTGTAATGCATCATCCCGTAACTAACTAATTAGTCACATTGCTTGCAAGGCTTATAGTGATGTGTAGTACCGAGAGGGCCCAAAGATATCTCTCCGATACACATAGTGACAAATCCTAATCTTGATCTATGCCAACTCGACAAACACCATTAGAGACACCTCTGGAGCATCTTTCAAATCACCTAGTTACGTTGTGATGTTTGATAGAACACAAGGTGTTCCTCCGGTAATCGGGAGTTGCATAATCTCATAGTTAGAGGAACATGTATAAGTCATGAAGAAAGCAATAGCAATAAAACTAAATGATCATTTTGCTAAGCTAATGGATGGGTCTTGTCCATCACCTCATTCCCTAATGATGTGATCATGTTCATCAAATGACAACACATGTCTATGGTCAGGAAACTTAACCATCTTTGATTAACGAGCTAGTCTAGTAGAGGCATACTAGGGACACTCTGTTTTGTCTATGTATTCACACATGTACTAAGTTTCTGGTTAATACAATTCTAGCATGAATAATAAACATTAATCATGATATAAGGAAATATAAATAATAACTTTATTATTGCCTCTATGGCATATTCATCCAGAGGCAGCATCGATCAGCTTCAGTTAGTAGCAGTAGCGAAGGAATCGCTCGATCGGGTTCAGTTAACAGCCATCGATTGATCGCTCGGGTTCAGTAACGCGTAGCCTGCAGTGCAATCGCTCGGGTTCAGTTAGAGCCCAACGCCTCGCTTGAGTTCAGTTAGAGCCCAACGCCTCGCACGCACATGCGTGCGTGTACGAGAGAAACGCGCATCGCTCGGCCTCGACCACCCATCGTAACCGGGAACACCCCGATATTTTCCTTGCCCTCGCTTCTACCATGGTTTTTTCCGTCATGGACGGCCCAAAGAATGTCATGCAGCTGCGTCTCCGGCCCGCCTAGGACGAAAAGCCCATTTTCTGTCAAGATTTTTTGTCATAGAAGTAGGACCCCATCACATCTATGATGATACCGGGTTTTGTCACAATTATCGTCATAGAAGTGTCATAAGTATGACAGAAAAAAATCTCGTTCGGCCCAAAATGTCACATATGTGTCTTTTTTTGTAGTGTTCGCTAGATTATCTTTATGAAGTTTTGCTTGAGATTTGTGAATCTGAAAATTGTGATGAAGAAGAAATTTATAAAGTGGTTCACGATAGCTCCTTGAATCAAAAGTGTGATTGCAATAATATTATTATAAACTCTGTTAATGTCAATGATATGCAAAACCCCAAGCTTGGGGATGCTTGTATTGTTTTGCCCGCTACTTATTGCAATGATCATGATTGGGGTGATGATGATTCTTATGATCTTGATAGTTTATTTAAGCCTCATGATGAATATGTTTGCATTAATATTGAAAGTGGGTTCGAAAGAGTGTCAACTCTAGGTAAAAATGATCCCACATATTTGGAGAGTGTTCAATCATAAGAATTTTTTAATAAAAGTGGGTTCGAAGAGGTCATGACTTTAGTTGATGGTAATCCCACTATCTTGGAAGTTTTTGAAACTTTTATGCGTGTGGATCATGAAGAGAATATTTTATATGATAGCTATATTGCTGAATTTGATTATGATCCTACATATAATTATTTTGACACAGGGAAATATGGTTGTAGAAATTTTCATGTTACTAAATTACCTCTTGTTACATTGAGATTGCTATTGTTTCTTTCTTCTTCCTTGCATATGCTAGATATTTCTTGCCTTGATGATTTGTTTGCTTATAAAATTTTGATGCATAGGAAGTATGTTAGACTTAAATATGTTTGCCGTATGTTTCATGATTCCCTCTTTCTGGTGCGTCTGTTCTTCTGATCCATGATCCTACTTCATGAGTGGAAGTAGTTGCTACTTCTTGAGCTTGTGTTGGTTTTTACCTTGAAGGGGAAAGGGTGATGCAGCAAAGTAGAGTAAGTATTTCCCTTAGTTTTGAGGACCAAGGTATCAATCCAGTAGGAGACAACACACAAGTCACTGAATACCTACACAAACAATCAAACAACTTGCACCCAACGTGATAAAGGGGTTGTCAATCCCTTCACAATTACTTGCAAAAGTGAGATCTGGTAGACATAGATAAACGGTAAAGTAAATATTTTTGGTATTTTTGGTTTATAGATCGAATAGTAAAAGTTTGCAAAAAGAGTAAAACAGAAACTAATATTGTAGATTGGAAACTTATATGATGGAAAATAGACTCGGGGGCCATAGGTTTCACTAGAGGCTTCTCTCAAGATAGAAAATAATACGGTGGGTGAACAAATTACTGCCAAGCAATTTATCGAAAAGTGCAAAGTTATGATGATATCTAAGGTAATGATCATGAATATAGGCATCATACTACTGTTACTACACACATCTATTACTATTACTCCACACATCGACTGCTATCCAGCATGCATCTAGAGTATTAAGTTCATAAAGAACAGAGTAACGCATTAAGCAAGATGACATGATGTAGAGGAATTAACTCAAGCAATATGATGAAAACCCCATCTTTTTATCCTCGATGGAAACAATACAATACGTTCCTTGCTGCCCCTACTGTCACTGGGAAAGGACACCGCAAGATTGAACCCAACGCTAAGCACTTCTCCCATTGCAAGAAAAACCAATCTAGTTGGCCAAACAAAACCAATAGTTCGAAGAGAATTACAAAGATATCAAATCATGCATACAATAATTTAGAGAAAATTCAAATAATATTCATAGATAAGATGATCATAAATCCACAATTCATCGGATCTCGTCAAACACACCGCAAAAGAGTATTACATTGAATAGATCTGCAAGAACATCGAGGAGAACATGGTATTGAGAATCAAAGAGAGAGAAGAAGCCATCTAGCTACTAGCTATGGACCCATAGGTCTTTGGTAAACTACTCATGCTTCATCGGAAGGGCAATAGAGTTGATGTAGAAGCCCTTCCTAATCGAATCCCCCTCTGGCAGGACGCTGGAAAAGGCCCCTAGATGGGATCTCATGGGTATAGAAGGTTGAGGCGTTGGAAAAGTGTTTTCGTGGCTCCCTTGGTTGGTTTGGGGATATATGGGAATATATAGGCGAAGAAACTAGGTCAGAAGATGCACAAGGGGCCCATAAGGGTGGGGGCTGCATTGGTTTTCCCTTGAAGAAGAAGGGGTGATGCAGCAAAGTAGCGTAAGTATTTCCCTCAGTTTTTGAGAACCAAGGTATCAATCCAGTAGGAGGCTACGCGCAAGTCCCTTGCACCTGCACAAAACGAATACATCCTCACAACCAATGCGATAAGGGGTTGTCAATCCCTACACGGTCACTTACGAGAGTGAGATCTGATAGATATGATAAGATAATATTTTTGGTATTTTTATGATAAAGATGCAAAGTAAAATAAAAGCAAAGGAAAATAACTAAGTGTTGGAAGATTAATATGATGAAGATAGACCCGGGGGCCATAGGTTTCACTAGTGGCTTCTCTCAAGAGCATAAGTATTTTACGGTGGGTGAACAAATTACTGTTGAGCAATTGACAGAATCGAGTATAGTTATGAGAATATCTAGGTACGATCATGTATATAGGCATCACGTCCGAGACAAGTAGACCGACTCCTGCCTGCATCCACTACTATTACTCCACACATCGACCGCTATCCAGCATGCATCTAGAGTATTAAGTTCATAAGAACAGAGTAATGCCTTAAGCAAGATGACATGATGTAGAGGGATAAACTCATGCAATATGATGAAAACCCCATCTTGTTATCCTCGATGGCAACAATACAATACGTGCCTTGCTACCCCTACTGTCACTGGGAAAGGACACCGCAAGATTGAACCCAAAGCTAAGCACTTCTCCCATTGCAAGAAAGATCAATCTAGTAGGCCAAACCAAACTGATAATTCGAAGACACTTGCAAAGATAACGAATCATACATAAAAGAATTCAGAGAAGATTCAAATATTTTTCATAGATAAACATGAGCATAAACCCATAATTCATCGCTCTCAACAAACACACCGCAAAAGAAGGTTACCTCAAATAGATCTCCACAAGAGAGGGGGAGAACTTTGTATTGAGAGCCAAAAAGGGAGAAGAAGCCATCTAGCTAATAACTATGGACCCGAAGGCCTGAGCTAAACTACTCACACTTCATCGGAGAGGCTATGGTGTTGGTGTAGAAGCCCTCCGTGATCGATGCCCCCTCCGGCGGAGCTCCGGAACAGGCCCCAAGATGGGATCTCGTAGATACAGTAAGTTACAGCGGTGGAATTAGGGTTTTGGCTCCGTCTCTGATCGTTTGGGGTACGTAGGTATATATAGGAGGAAGAAGTACGTCGGTGGAGCAACAGGGGGCCCACGAGGGTGGAGGGCGCGCCTGGGGGAGTAGGCATGCCCCCCTACCTCGTGGCCTCCCTGTTGGTTGCTTGACGCAGGGTCCAAGTCTCCTGGATCTTGTTCGTTCCAAAAATCACTTTCCCGAAGGTTTCATTCTGTTTGGACTCCGTTTGATATTCCTTTTCTTCGAAACCCTAGAATAGGCAAAAAAAACAGCAATTCTGGGCTAGGCCTCCGGTTACTAGGTTAGTCCCAAAAATAATATAAAAGTGGATAATAAAGCCCAATAATGTCCAAAACAGGAGATAATATAGCATGGAGCTACCAGAAATTATAGATACGTTGGAGACGTATCAAGCATCCCCAAGCTTAATTCCTGCTCGTCCTCGAGTAGGTAAATGAAAAAAACAGAATTTTTGATGTGGAATGCTACTTGGCATAATTTCAATGTAATTCTTCTTAATTGTGGCATGAATATTCAGATCCTAAAGATTGAAGATAAAGGTTTAATATTGACATAGAAATAATAATACTTCAAGCATACTAACTAATCAATTATGTCTTCTCAAAATAACATGGCCAAAGAAAGTTCATCCCTACAAAATCATATAGTTTAGTCATGCTCCATTTTCGTCACATAAGAATGCTCTCATCATGCACAACCCCGATGACAAGCCAACCAATTGTTTCATACTTTAGTAATCTCAAACTTTATAAACCTTCACGCAATACATGAGCGTGAGCCATGGATATAGCACTATGGGTGGAATAGAGTATAATGATGGGGGTTATGTGGAGTAGACAAAAAAGGAGAAACTCTCACATCAACGAGGCTAATCAATGGGCTATGGAGATGCCCATCGATTGATGTTAATGCAAGGAGTAGGGATTGCCATGCAACGGATGCACTAGAGCTATAAATGTATGAAAGCTTAACAAAAGAAACTAGTGGGTGTGCATCCAACTTACTTGCTCACAAAGACCTAGGGCACTTTGAGGAGGCCCATTGTTGGAATATACAAGCCAAGTTCTATAATGTAAAATTCCCACTAGTATATGAAAGTGAGAAAACAAGAGACTCTCTATCATGAAGATCATGGTTTTACTTTGAAGCACAAGTGTGGAAAAAAAGATAGTAGCATTGTCCCTTTTCTTTTATTTTTTATATTTTTGGGCCTTCTTTTTTTGGCCTTTTTTGGGGGACAATGCTCTATTAAATGATGATCATCACACTTCTATTTATTTACAACTCAGCGATTACAAGTCGATACTAGAACAAGGTATGACTATATGAATGCCTCTGGCGGTGTACCGGGATATGCAATGAATCAAGTGTGACACGTATGAAAGAATTATGAACGGTGACTTTTCCACAAATACGATGTCAACTACATGATCATGCAAAGCAATATGACAATGATGAACGTGTCATGATAAACATGATGGTGGAAAGTTGCATGGCAATATATCTCGGAATGGCTATGGAAATGCCATAATAGGTAGGTATGGTGGCTGTTTTGAGGAAGATATAAGGAGGTTTATGTGTGACAGAGCGTATCATATCACGGGGTTTGGATGCACCAGCGAAGTTTGCACCAATTCTCAATGTGAGAAAGCTCAATGCACGGTACCGAAGAGGCTAGCAATGATGGAAGGGTGGGAGTGCGTATAATCCATGGACTCAACATTAGTCATAAAGAACTCACATACTTATTGCAAAAATCTACAAGTCATCAAAAACCAAGCACTACGCGCATGCTCCTAGGGGGGTAGATTGGTAGGAAAATACCATCGCTCGTCCCCGACGGCCACTCATAAGGAAGACAATCAAAGAGCACCTCATGTTTCAAATTTCTTACATAACGTTTACCATGCGTGCATGCTACGGGACATGCAAACTTCAACACAATTATTTCTCACTTTCACAACTACTCAACTAGCACAACTTTAATATTACTACCTCCATATCTCAAAACAATCATCAAGCATCAAACTTCTCTTAGTATTCAAAACACCCGTAAGAGAATTTTATTATTAATCTTGTATACCTAGCATATTAGGATTATTTAAGAAAATTACCATTCTATTTAACACTCTCAAAATAATATAAGTGAAGCATGATAGATCAATAGTTTCTATAAAACAAATCCACCACCGTGCTCTAAGAGATATAAGTGAAGTACTAGAGCAAAACTGTATAACTCAAAAGATATAAGTGAAGCACATAGAGTATTCTAATAATTTCTGAATCATGTGTGTATCTCTCAAAAGGTGTGTACAGCAAAGATGATTGTGGTAAACTAAAAAGCAAATACACAAATCATACAAGACGCTCCAAGCAAAACACATATCATGTGGTGAATAAAAATATAGCTCCAAGTAAAGTTACCGATGGAAGTAGACGAAAGAGGGGATGCCTTCCGGGGCATCCCCAAGATTTGGCTTTTTGTTGTCCTTAGATTATCGTGGGGGTGCCATGGTCATCCCCAAGCTTAGGCTCTTGCCACTCCTTGTTCCATAATCCATCAAATCCTTACCCAAAACTTGAAAACTTCACAACACAAAACTTAAAGTAGAAAATCTCATGAGCTTCGTTAGCGAAAAAAACAAAAGACCACTTCAAGGTACTGTACTGAACTCATTCTTTATTTATATTGGTGTTAAACCTACTCTATTACAACTTCTCTATGGTTTATAAACTATTTTACTAGCCATAGATTCATCAAAATAAGCAAACAACACACGAAAAACAGAATCTGTCAAAAACAGAACAGTCTGTAGTAATCTGTAGCTAGCGCAAGATATGGAACCCAAAAAATTCTAAAATAAATTTCTGGACGTGAGGAATTTATCTATTAATCATATTAATAAAGAATTAACTAAATATCACTTTACAAATAAAAATGGCAGAAGTTCTCGTGAGCGCTAAAGTTTGTGTTTTTTATAGCAAGATTAACAAGACCTTCCCCAAGTCTTCCCAACGGTTCTACTTGGCACAAACACTAATTAAACACAAAAACACAACCAAAACAGAGGCTAGATAAATTATTTATTACTAAACAGGAGCAAAAAGCAAGGAATAAAAATAAAATTGGGTTGCCTCCCAACAAGCGCTATCGTTTAACGCCCCTAGCTAGGCATAAAAGCAAGGATAGATCTAGGTATTGCCATCTTTGGTAGGTAATCCATAAGTGGATCTCATAATAGATTCATAAGGTAATTTAATTTTCTTTCTAGGAAAGTGTTCCATGCCTTTCCTTAACGGAAATTGGGATCTAATATTTCCTTCCTTCATATCAATAATTGCACCAATCATTCTAAGAAAAGGTGTACTAAGAATAATAGGACATGAAGGCTTGCAATCTATGTCAAGAACGATAAAATATAGAGGCACATAATTCCTATTTGCAACAATAAGAACATCATTAATTCTTCCCATAGGTTTATTAATAGTGGAATCCGCAATGTGCAAGTTTAAAGAGCAATCATCAAAATCACGGAAACCTAACAAATCACACAAAGTCTTTGGAATCGTGGAAACACTAGCACCCAAATCACACAAAGCATAGCATTCATGATTTTTAATTTTAATTTTAATAGTTGGTTCCCACTTATCATAAAGTTTTCTAGGGATAGAAACTTCCAACTCAAGTTTTTCTTCATAAGATTGCATCAAAGCATCAACGATATGTTTGGTAAAAGCTTTATTTTGACTATAAGCATGAGGAGAATTTAGCACAGATTGCAACAAGGAATTACAATCTATCAAAGAGCAGCTATCATAATTAAATTCCTTGAAATCCAGAATAGTAGGTTCATTAACATCTAGAGTTTTGATCTCTTTAATCCCACTTTTGTCAAATTTAGCATCAAGATCTAAAAACTCCGAATTTTTGGAACGCCTTCTAGGTAAAGGTGGATCATATTCAGTGCCATCATTATCAAGATTCATATTGCAAAACAAAGATTTAATAGGGGACACATCAATAACTTTTAGATCTTCATCTTTATTATCATGGAAACTAGAAGAACACGCTCTTATAAAGGAATCTTTCTTAGCACGCATCCTAGCGGTTCTTTCTTTGCACTCATCAATGGAAATTATCATAGCTTTGAGAGACTCATTGATATCATGCTTAGGTGGAATAGATCTAAGTTTCAAATAATCAACATCAAGAGAAATTCTATGAACGTTCCTAGCCAACTCATCAATCTTAAGCAATTTTTCTTCAATCAAAGCATTGAAATTCTTTTGCGAAGTAATAAATTCTTTAATATTAGATTCAAAATCAGAGGGCATCTTATTAAAATTTCCATAAGAATTGTTGTAGGAATTACCATAATTATTAGAGGAATTACTAGGATAATGCCTAGGATTAAAGTTTCCTATACGCGTTGTTACCAAAATTGTTCCTACCAACAAAATTCACATCCATAGATTCATTATTATTCTCAATCAAAGTAGACAAAGTCATATCAATAGATCAGAAGAAACACTTTTATTAGAAAATAATTTCATAAGTTCATCCATCTTTCCACTCAAAACATTAATTTCTTCTATGGCATGCACTTTTTTATTAGTAGATCTTTCAGTGTGCCATTGAGAATAATTAACCATAATATTATCTAGGAGTTTAGTAGCTTCTCCTAAAGTGATTTCCATAAAAGTGCCTCCCGCGGCCGAATCTAAAAGATTTCTAGAAGCAAAATTCAATCCGGCATAAAAAAATTGTATAATCATCCATAAGTTCGAACCATGTGTTGGGCAATTACGTATCATTAATTTCATCCTCTCCCAAGCTTGTGCAACATGTTCATGATCAAGTTGCTTAAAATTCATAATATCGTTTCTAAGAGAGATGATCTTAGCGGGAGGAAAATACTTAGAGATAAAAGCATCTTTGCACTTATTCCAAGAATAAATACTATTTTTAGCCAAAGACGAAAACCAAGCTTTAGCACGATCTCTAAGCGAAAAAGGAAATAGCTTCAATTTAACAATATCATTATCAACATCTTTCTTCTTTTGCATATCACACAAATCAACGAAGCTATTTAGATGCGTAGCGGCATCTTCACTAGGAAGGCCGGAAACAGATCTTTCATGACAAGATTCAGCAAGGCAGCATTAATTTCACAAGATTCAGCATTGGTAAGAGGAGCAATCGGAGTGCTAATAAAATCATTGTTGTTGGTATTGGTAAAGTCACACAATTCAGTGTTATCTTGAGCCATCGCGACAAGCAAGCAATCCAACACACAAGCAAACGAGGAACGGGCAAAAAGAGGCAAATAGAGAAATAGAGGGAGGATAGAGGGAGAGGGCGAATAAAACGGCAAGGGTGAAGTGGGGGAGAGGAAAACGAGAGGAAAATGGCAAATAATGTAATGCGGGAGATAAGGGCTTGTGATGGGTACTTGGTATGTTTGACTTTTGCGTAGACCTCCCCGGCAACGGTGCCAGAAATCCTTCTTGCTACCTCTTGAGCACTGCGTTGGTTTTCCCTTGAAGAGGAAAGGGTGATGCAGCAAAGTAGCGTAAGTATTTCCCTCAGTTTTTGAGAACCAAGGTATCAATCCAGTAGGAGGCTACGCGCGAGTCCCTCGCACCTGCAGAAAACGAATAAATCCTCGCAACCAACGCGATAAGGGGTTGTCAATCCCTACATGGTCACTTACGAGAGTGAGATCTGATAGATATGATAAGATAATATTTTTGGTATTTTTATGATAAAGATGCAAAGTAAAATAAAAGCAAAGGGAAATAACTAAGTGTTGGAAGATTAATTTGATGAAGATAGACCCGGGGGCCATAGGTTTCACTAGTGGCTTCTCTCAAGAGCATAAGTATTTTACGGTGGGTGAACAAATTATTGTTGAGCAATTGACAGAATCGAGCATAGTTATGAGAATATCTAGGTACGATCATGTATATAGGCATCACGTCCGAGACAAGTAGACCGACTCCTGCCTGCATCCACTACTATTACTCCACACATCGACCGCTATCCAGCATGCATCTAGAGTATTAAGTTCATAAGAACAGAGTAACGCCTTAAGCAAGATGACATGATGTAGAGGGATAGACTCATGCAATATGATGAAAACCCCATCTTGTTATCCTCGATGGCAACAATACAATACGTGCCTTGCTGCCCCTACTGTCACTGGGAAAGGACACCACAAGATTGAACCCAAAGCTAAGCACTTCTCCCATTGCAAGAAAGATCAATCTAGTAGGCCAAACCAAACTGATAATTCAAAGAGACTTGCAAAGATAACCAATCATAAATAAAATAATTCAGAGAAGATTCAAATATTGTTCATAGATAAACTTGATAATAAACCCACAATTCATCGGTCTCAACAAACACACCGCAAAAGAAGGTTACATCGAATAGATATGCACAAGAGAGGGGTAGCACTTTGTATTGAGATCCAAAAAGAGAGAAGAAGCCATCTAGCTAATAACTATGGACCCAAAGGTCTGAGGTAAACTACTCACACTTCATCGGAGAGGCTATGGTGTTGATGTAGAACCCCTCCGTGATCGATGCCCCCTCCGGCGGAGCTCTGGAACAGGCCCCAAGATGGGATCTCGTGGATACAGAAAGTTACGGCAGTGGAATTACGGTTTTGGCTCCGTCTCTGATCGTTTGGGGGTACGTAGGTATATATAGGAGGAAGAAGTACATCGATGGAGCAACATGGGGCCCACGAGGGGTGGAGGGCGTGCATGGGGGGGTAGGCATGCCCCCCTACCTTGTGGCCTCCCTGTTGGTTGCTTGACGAAGGGTCCAAGTCTCCTGGATCTTGTTCATTCCAAAAATCATGTTCCCGAAGGTTTCATTCCATTTGGACTCCGTTTGATATTCCTTTTCTTCGAAACCCTAAAATAGGCAAAAAAACAGCAATTCTGGGTTGGTCCTCCGGTTAGTAGGTTAGTCCCAAAAATAATGTAGAAGTGGATAATAAAGCCCAATAATGTCCAAACCAGGAGATAATATAGCATGGAGCAATCAAAAATTATGGATACGTCGGAGACGTATCAGGGGCGCGCCCTCCGTCCTTGTGGCTCCTCTGACTTCATCTCCAAGCCTTCTGGTTGTCTTCTAGTCCAAGAAAAATCATCGCGAAGGTTTTATTCCGTTTGGACTCCATTTGATATTCCTTTTCTGTGAAACTCTAAAACAAGGAAAAAAACAGGAACTGGCACTGGGCTCTAGGTTAATAGATTAGTCCAAAAAATAATATAAAATAGCATATTAATGCATATCAAACATCCAAAATAGATAATATAATAGCATCAAACAATCAAAAAATTTAGATACGTTGGAGACGTATCAAGCATCCCCAAGTTTAATTCCTGCTCGTCCTCGAGTAGGTAAAGGATAAAAACAAAAATTTTGATTTGGAATGCTACCTAACATATTTATCCATGTAATTTCTTTATTGTGGCATGAATGTTCAGATCCGTATGATTCAAAACAAAAGTATAATATTGACATTGAAACAATGATACTTCAAGCATAATAACAAGGCAATTATGTCTTCTCAAAATAACATGGCCAAAGAAAGCTTATCCCTAAAGAATCATATAGTCTATCTATGCTCCATCTTCATCACATAAAATATTTAAATCATGCACAACCCTGATGACAAGCAAAGCAATTGTTTCATACTTTGGATGTTCTCAAACTTTTTCAACTTCACATGATACATGAGCGTGAGACATGGACATAGCACAATAGGTGGAATAGACTGTGGTTGTGGACAAGACAAAAAGAGGGAGATAGTCTCACATCAACTAGGCGTATCAACGGGCTATGGAGATGCCCATCAATAGATATCAATGTGAGTGAGTAGGGTTTGCCATGCAACGGATGCACTAGAGCTATAAGTTTATGAAAGCTCAAAAAGAAAGTAAGTGGGTGTGCATCCTACTCGCTTGCTCACAAAGACCTACACTACTGGAATCATGGATTTTGCCATCTGCCAGTTCTTTGCCGAGAAGGTCTTTGCCATCAGCTGTCAAACTGCAGACAGCAAAGAACTGGCAGACGACAAAGAAGGTCTTTGCCATCTGTGATTTCTTTACCGTATGCTGGCAGATAGCAAAGAAGCTTCGCCATCTGCCATCGGAGGGGAAAGAGGTGCTGGTGGGGTCCACTGGATGCCAGTAATCTTCAATGGTCCACCCCCCTCGTTGCCATCTACTAGCAGACGACAAAGAGGTGGGTGATATGTCCCCAATGTATCTAGCTTTCCAAACACGTTTGCCCTTGTTTTGGACTCTAACTTGCATGATTTGAATGGAACTAACCCGGATTGGTGCTGTTTCTAGCAGAATTGCCATGGTGTTATTTTGTGCAGAAATAAAAGTTCTCAGAATGACCTAAAAATGCACGGAGACATGTTTTGGAATTAATAAAAAATACTGGCGAAAGAATCAGCATCAGGGGGCCCACACCTGTAACATCCCAAATTTTCAATTTGGAATGTCATACATTAGATCATCATTGCATATCATTTTTCTTTTGCATTTTGGTTGATCCTAGAAATTCTACGCAACTCAATGACCCACGGAGAGAATTGGGGATTTCGATATTTTCATATATGAGTTCTCTCAAATTTTGAGAATAGGATCATTTGGTTTATTTATTTTATCATCAATTATTTCTACTACAAAAATATGAGAGAGGGAATAAAATGACTTTCCCAAAATAAATAAATATTGAGGATTTAATAATAAAATCAAATAGGATTTTTATTTCGGAGTTTTTTTGGTGTTTATTTGAATTAGGAAAAAAGTGTGTTTTTCAAAATTGCATTTAGGTCCCAAATAAATGTTCACCTTGTGAAGCTTGATTTTAGAAGCCCGTGAAAATTTATTTCGGAATTTTTGGAGTCCGTTTAGTATTTCTTTTTCTTTTTATTCCGAGCGGAATATTAAAAAAAACCACGCCCGACTCGGCCAAGGGCCTAGCCGAGCCAGGCCGGCCCAGCCGCCGCCGCCTCCCGCTCGAGCAGCCGCCAGACTCGGGAGGAGTCCGAGCCGGAGCCGCCTCGCCGCCGCCCGACCCCCTCCCCAAGGAAACACCCCCCTTCTCTTAAATACCAAGCCACCCCGCCGCCCTCACCTCACCCCGCCCCGCCGTCCGCCAGCCGCAGCCG
>NC_041386.1:259227981-259234938 GCF_002162155.2 Triticum dicoccoides | reverse complement strand
GCCGCCGCCGCTGTTGCCGCTGCCGAGCCGCCCCGCATAGCCGCCGCCGCCGGAGCCCCGCCCCGCCTGCCAGAGTACCTCGCCGGAGGTATAGCCGTCGCCGTTCGCCGTTCGGTTTTTTTTAGAAACCGCCTCGGTTTTTTTTCGAAACCCTAGATCGGTTTATTTCTCTAGTTTAATTAATTACTGAACGTTCGCTGATTCGTTTGTCTTAACAAACGTGTTCATCGTTTAGTTTCAGATGACGAACATTCGTTCGTTAATCTGTTCTTCGTTTTTCTTTTCTCGGAGTAAATCCGCGATTTTCTGATCGCGATTTCGGATCCGATTTTCGTTGTAGTTTAACTTTTTGCTCGTTTATCGGAATCAGGCAATTCAAGCGCCTAGGGATTCGTCTCGAACCCCTCTATCCATTTAACCAACCTAAACAAGATTTTCCTACTATAAAAATTGCCCTAGATCCAGATTGCTAGAATGAAGTTGTTTTCTTTCGCCGTTTGACTTTCGTTGCTTCGTTCGATTTGATTCTTTTGCCAACCGGAGTTCTTAAGTTGAACCTTCTGGTTAGATCTCTTATTTGAGTTTTACCTGTGCATTAGATGAGTACTTATTGTATGCTTGTTTGTTTGTTTGCGATAGAGTACCCGGAGTGCGCCGCCTGTTACTTCGAATCTCTAGGTTTCCCGGATCATCAGCAAGGCAAGTAACACTTTGATCATACCTTTTCTACTACCCAGTTTTATTGCATTAGATCAATCCTCACACATTGCATGATTAGGATCTAATTAAATTGTGGGATGGGAAGTAGATGAGGTAGTACCTATTACCAGTTTTTTTCAAACCTTTGGGATTTACTTATACGTTTGCTTATCATGCGATGCTATGCTAGTAGACGTGGATTGGGTGAGTGAAATCCATTGACAGATGTGAGATTGATAATTAATGGTTTATCTAAGGTGGCAACTTAAACACACATCTGGGTGGATTGAGGCACCTGGATATTCCAGGACTTGCTTGTTTTTCTTTTGGACCGCCACCCAGGCTCAAAGGGATCATAAGACTATTCATACTAGAAACTTCCGTGTGCAGCCACAAGCTATTATGGGCTCTAGCATAGTTGACTAAGTTGTGCGAACTCTTACAGTGGTAGACTAGCAGATGTAGGGCATATAGGTGGTACGGTCTACCCGATCGTAAGGTGCTAGCGCTTCTGAAAGACTATGTCTCGGTCATCCGTCTTCTCAAACACCTTGTAGTGCGAGAAACCAAACGGAGGCGATCGAGTCTTGTGGGGAAAAGTGCGCAAACCTCTGCAGAGTGTAATAAACTAATCATGGTTAGCCGTGTCCCCAGTTATGGACATCTTGAGTATCTAGTACTTGGATTATCATGTGAATCTCAACATGTTACTCTAAATTAATTTTGTTGGGTTATGTTTAATGATGATGCTTAATTGGGATTGAGAATGCTGTCAACCATTCTCAATGTTTAACAACTACCATGATAGTTAAATAAATTTTATTCCTTTGAAGTAGGGAAAATTGGCTTTACGCAAAAACTGTAACCATAGAGCTTTCCACCGGCCAAATATGCATATAGTATAGCTGTTGCATTCCATTACTCTCTATGTGTTACCTTGTCAGCATATTCCATGTGCTGACCCATTTTCGGGCTGCAACGTTAATGTTGCAGACTTTTCAGACGATGATTAAGGAGTTTTTAGGTCGTGGTTCTATACTCAGTGATGCCGTTGGAGTTGATGGACTCACTTATCTTCCAAGCCTTCCACTGTTATCATTATTAGATGGCCTTAAGCCATATTTATTGTAATAAGTTCTCTTTTGAGACTCTCGATGTAATAAGTGTGTGATTGCTACTCTGCTATAAATCCTCCGAGTACTGTGTGGTGTCAGCATTACTGATCCAGGGATGACACCGGAGCACAGAGATCAGACTGTTTAAGGTCTGGTCGCTACAGAGATGGTATCAGAGCACACGCTGACTGTAGGACACGACCACTAAGCTAAAAGACCTAGATCACTATTCACTCTCTTCTTCTCTGACCTCTCATTTTTTCTACTCTTTAGGATGGCGGATGCAAGGAACAAGTTCACACAACCGGATGAAGATACACCCTTTGGACGCCACTTGAAGGAAGTCACTAGATACCTGAATATAGGAGTACCAAGCTTCACGGGAACCTACAATGCCACTTTACCTGAAGAAGAGCGCTGGATGATTCAAGTTCAAGTTCCAGGAAGGACGTTCATGCCAGTCACTGAACCCATAGAGTTTTCTTTTGATGCACCAACTTGGAGTCTAGGAAAGAGCATGGCAGCTCACATAGCCATGGGACGCATTGGAGAAGTCTACCGAAAGGATCTCAAAGATACTATCTACCAGATTTGTGGGCGCCGAGATGAACACTGGGAGATGATCAGTACCAGGAAGGATAGGTCAATTGCAGCTTTTATCCAGGAATTAAACCAGCACATTCGACGACAGGAGAACCAGATGTGTGCCGACATGATAGATCTGAAGAAGGCAAAGACTAGAATCAAGGAACTGGAGGAAGAACTCAAGGCTACACGTGAAGATTATGAAGAAGAAATTGAAGTATTGGTGGAGAAGAATGATGACCTGATCAAGAAGATTGGAATATTTATGGGAGGCCCGACACTAGTAGATGAAGATGAAGAACCCAAGGAGATTAGCCTGGAAGACTACATCATCATCGACGGCACCGATTCGGAACCAAATAGTAGCGATGATGACTATGTTGATGAAGCTGGAGCAGATATTATGGAGTCAACGACCGAAGAATATTTCTAGTAGACCACCTCATCAGTAGTAGTAGTAGTCCACCATGTAAATATAGTAGCCCGAGCACTTTTGCAATAGTTAGATCGGTTGTATGCCCTTTTTGATTGAATGAAGTGAATTGTTTGCTTTTGCCTCATGTGCATATGGGTAGTGTTTTCTCTTTAGACCCCCTCTGTTCTTACATCTCATCTTTTCTAAACCCTTAGATGCCTCCGAGACGTGACCCCGGATTTGCCTTCCCACCGGAGCTCACCCAGTTGATCCAGCAGCAGAACACATTGATGCAGTTGCTAGTCCAGAATCAGAATCAGGGGAACAACAACAGCAACCCACCACCACCACCACCACCACCACCTGTTGACCACTTAGCCCGTTTTCTTAGGCTGAATCCGCCGGTGTTTTCCAGTAGCACCGAGCCGATAGTAGCAGATGATTGGCTCCGCAAGACAGCTAGGGAGTTGACCACAGCAGGATGCACAGATGCGGAGAAGGTGAAGTTTGCCGCACATCAGCTAGAAGGACCCGCAGCATCATGGTGGGAGAATTTCACAGCCACTTTCCCAGTCGACACTGTCACATGGGACTAGTTTCAGCAGGCTTTCCGTACTGCCCATGTTTCAGCAGGAGCTATGGCCATGAAGAAGCGTGAGTTTCATAACTTGCGCCAAGGAGGACGGACAGTTGGCCAGTATGAGGAGGAATTTAGTAAGTTAGCACGTTATGCCCCAGATGACGTCGCTACGGATGCAGCTAAGCAGGAGAAGTTTCTAGAAGGACTGAATGATGAGTTGAGCATGCAGTTGATGGTAGCCACCTTCAACAACTACCAGGAGTTGGTAGATCGTGCCCTTATGATTGAAGGGAAGCAGCAACAAATTGAGAATCGCAAGAGGAAGTATGGACAAGGAAAATACAATTCAGGAGCTCAGCAGAAGCCACGTTTTACCCCTAGACCAGGAGGGCATTTTCAGCATACCCATGGAGGAGGTAGCTCACACAATCACAATGGCACCAAGAATGGTAATGGCAATGGAGGAAGCAACGGCCAGAACCGCACCAACCCCTCGACCCCAGCCAAGAAGGACTTCAGCCAAGTCACTTGCTATAAGTGTTCGAAGACCGGACATTATGCCAATGAATGTCCTGAAGGCCAAAATGGCAATGGAAGTTCTGGGAAGAAGCCGAACCCTTTCAACAGGGGACAGGTGAACCACGTTAGCGTGGAGGAGGTTGAAGCTCAGCCCGATGCAGTAATAGGTAAGTTTTTGGTTAAGTCATTTACTGCACTCGTTCTTTTTGATACTGGAGCATCGCTGTGACGCCCCCGATTCAATCGTACACTAATCATGCACGCAAATGTGTACGATCAAGATCAGGGACTCACGGGAAGATATCACAACACAACTCTAAAACATAAATAAGTCATACAAGCATCATAATACAAGCCAGGGGCCTCGAGGGCTCGAATACAAGTGCTCGATCATAGACGAGTCAGCGGAAGCAACAATATCTGAGTACAGACATAAGTTAAACAAGTTGCCTTAAGAAGGCTAGCACAAACTGGGATACAGATCGAAAGAGGCGCAGGCCTCCTGCCCGGGATCCTCCTAACTACTCCAGGTCGTCGTCAGCGGGCAGCACGTAGTAGTAGGCACCTCTGGTGTAGTAGGGGTCATCGTCGACGGTGGCGTCTGGCTCCAGGGCTCCATCATCTGGTTGTGACAACCAGAAAGAAAGGAAAAGGGGAAAAAGGGGGGAGAAAGCAACCGTGAGTACTCATCCAAAGTACTCGCAAGCAAGGAACTACACTACATATGCATGGGTATATGTGTAAGGAGGCCATATCAGTGGACTGAACTGCAGAATGCCAGAATAAAGGGGGATAGCTAGTCTTATCGAAGACTACGCTTCTGGTCACCTTCGTCTTGCAACAGGCAGAAGAGGGTAGGTCGAAGTCCTCCAAGTAGCATCTCCAAGTAACATCTCCAAATAGCATCTCATAGCATAATCCTACCCGGCGATCCCCTCCTCATATCCCTGAGGTAGAGCGACCACCGGTTGTATCTGGCACTTGGAAGGGTGTGTTTTATTAAGTATCCGGTTCTAGTTGTCATAAGGTCAAGGTACAACTCCAAGTCGTCCTGTTACCGAAGGTCACGGCTATTCGAATAGATTAACTTCCCTGCAGGGGTGCACCACATAACCCAACACGCTTGATCCCATTTGGCCGGACACACTTTCCTGGGTCATGCCCGGCCTCGGAAGATCAACACGTCGCAGCCCCACCTAGGCAAAACAGAGAGGCCAGCACGCCGGTCTAAACCTAAGCGCACAGGGGTCTGGGCCCATCGCCCATAGCACACCTGCATGTTGCGTGGGCGGCCGGAAGCAGAACTAGCCCCCTTAATACAAGAGCAGGCTTACGTTCCAATCCGGCGCGCGCCGCTCCGTCGCTGACGTCTGAAGTGCTTCGGCTGATACCACGACGTCGGGATACCCATAACTACTCCCACGTAGATGGTTAGTGCGTATAGGCTCGTAGCCGACTCAGATCAAATACCAAGATCTCGTTAAGCGTGTTAAGTATCCGCGAACGCCGAACAGGGCCAGGCCCACCTGTCTCCTAGGTGGTCTCAACCTGCCCTGTCGCTCCGCCACAAAGTAACAGTCGAGGGCCGTGGGGAACCCAGGCCCACCTCTACCGGGATGGAGCCACCTGTCCTTTCAGCCCCCTCGTCAGAATAACTTGCGGGTACTCAATGAGCTGACCCGACTTTAGTCACCATCTGTATAGTATGTATGAATGTATAGTATATACCCGTGATCACCTCCCAAGTGATCACGGCCCGATAGTATAGCAAGGCAGACTGACAAGAATGTAGGGCCAATGATGATAAACTAGCATCCTATACTAAGCATTTAGGATTGCAGGTAAGGTATCAACAGATGTAGCGACAATGTCAGGCTATGCATCAGAATAGGATTAACGAAAGCAGTAACATGCTACACTACTCTAATGCAAGCAGTATAGAGGAGAATAGGCGATATCTGGTGATCAAGGGGGGGGGGGCTTGCCTGGTTGCTCTGGCAAGAGAGAGGGGTCGTCAACTCCGTAGTCGAACTGGTCAGCAGCAGCGTCGGTCTCGTAGTCTATCGGAGAGAAGATGGGGAAGAAATAATGAATACAAAGCAAACAAAGCACCACAAAATATATCAAGGCAATACGCGGTGTTCGGTGTGCCCTAACGCGGTAGTAGGTGATACCGGTGAAGGGGGGAAAACATCCGGGAAAGTATTCCCGGGGTTCCGTGTTTTCGGGCAGAGGAACGGAGGGGGAAAGTTGCGAGTTTGATATGTTAGGGGTGTGTGGTGGACGAACGGGCTGCGTATCCGGAATCGTCTCGTCGTTCTGAGCAACTTTCGTGTTGAAAATATTTTAATCCGAGTTACGGATTAAAAGATATGATTTTCTAAAGATTTTATGAATTTTCTGGAATTTATTTAATTATTTAACTCTAACATTATCCAGAATAGTGTATGCTGACATCAGCATGACGTCAGCATGGCGTCAGCAGTCAACAGGGGTGTTGACTGGTCAATCTGACGTGTGGGACCCACTGGTCATAGACTGTTTAGGCTAATCACTGTTTAACTAATCTAACTACTGTTTAATTAAACTAATTAGTTAATTAGGTTAATCTAATTATGATTAATTAACTTAATTAATTCCTTAATTAATTAATTAATTTAATTATTATTTATTTATTTAATATATATTTTTTTAATTCTTTTTTTTTATAAAACCGTTCTGGGGCGGGCCCATATTTCATAGGCCCTGGGGCATAACGGGCGACGGGTGCGGGGTGGCCCGAACGGGCGCTATGGGCACCCGACCGCAGGCAGAGGCCATGGCCCGACGCGGCTGGGCGTCGGCGGCCAAGGCGCCGGCAAAGGGAGGCCGCGGAGGTGGTCGCGGGGCGCAGCGATGAGGGGTAGCGCGGGGAGGAGGCCGCGGGTGGTGGCCGGAGTGGGGACCGGACCGGCGAGCGGGAGGCACGGGTAGCAGGGGGCTTCGGTGGTGGCCGTGGCCAGTGACGGCGAGCGCGGGTGCCGGCGCGCTCCAGGGAAGCGCAG
>NC_041386.1:259219353-259226453 GCF_002162155.2 Triticum dicoccoides | reverse complement strand
TTTTCGAACTAACACGAGATTAGCGACAGTAACGGAGGTGACGTGGTGTCATTAGCAGAGGTTACTGTAGCTTGATTATCCGGGCGTCACAATTCTCCTCCACTACAAGAAATCTCGTCCCGAGATTTAAGCGGTGGAGTAAGGGGCGAAGGTGTTGGTAGCGAAAAACCTAACGAGTCTTCTCGGTCTTGGTTGCTCTTCTCGAAGTGGTCGATCCATTACATTGATGTCTTCATTTTTCTGCTTCAGGTCATTAAGATGAAGTCGGCATCCTTTCTTCGGAAACTCCATCGTACTAACGAAAGAATAAAGGGGAAGTATTCCGGGAGAACGGGCCTCGGCAAGGTTGACTATTTGGTAGATAACATCGGGGAGGGAGGCGGAAAGTAACTCTCGAATTGAAACCTCCGAAAATATCGAGAGCAAAGTAAGGAGTTATTATGGGAAGTTTCAAGTGGGTAGGCAATCGTTCGATGCCTGAAACAAAGTCTGAAAGGGGTTCAAGCAACGGGAATAAGTATTGCGTAGGATACCAGAATTGATCACTAGGAAGGTGCCTCATGAGTTACATACGACGCCAAGAGCGAGGAACAACTTTGGCAACAGGGAAGCACAAGAGAGTTAGGTTTCGATCCTGTGGAACTATGGGTTATGGGCCCACCATGTGGTTGAAAGTAGGAAGGGGCCGTCATCTTGCACGGTCACGATAGTAAGGTATGTCAGAGGGTAGCTTGCCATTTATGTTGGCAACAATGTCGGTACCAAGGGCGAGGGACAAGGAGAACCATTTTCCTGCTCGTTGAAATGAGGCGGGCCAAGAGGCAAAGTTCTCGTCCGTCGGCGGTTACCAAAATGTCATCAACAATAGAAACAGGGTCTCACTGGCAGAGTTGTACACCGAGGTGTTTACATAAGCAGTGAATTATTACTGCTTAGATCATATAGATCATAGAAGAGGTTTAAACAAACCAATGGAAGGAAAATATGATCATCAGATTAAACAGAACAATGGAAAGGAAAATATGTTTAAACACATATTTCGAGGGTATATCCTTCCCAAGGACAAGCAGAGCAAGATATCCATGACAGGATATAAAGTAGAAAACCATTTAGGTAAGGGGGGAGGAATCTCATGATATTACTCATACAACGGTGTTAGGATAATTGATAATTAAAATATAGCATCGTGCTTCAAACGTGCCTGTTGAAAATCGGAGTACCATTGACATGCTTCGAGATAGCAGTGACATGGTCTTCAGGTGAAGATCAGACTTTGGAAACACGAAGGATCCATCAAGAATAACTTGTAGAATAAGTCTTACAATTTCCTCATGGATGAATGGATAACCTTGCTGAAAAGGAATCTATAATGATAGGTCCTCCAGCCGGGGGGGGGGTGCTAGGCATGACATCATGTTACCGGGTCATCAAAGGATCAACGTCATAACTCTTGGAAAGTTGTCCCAACCATCATATCTGACCGAGATTCAGATCCGATTGGTGTCAGGATACCTGAGATTCAGGATGTCCGAGAAGAAAAGGCGCAACACAAATCGTTGAAATGGCATTGCAAGCTTCTCGGGAAATGAACTATGGGAGCGGGTTTCTGAAGCAATAGTTCACCATTAAACCAAGGAGAGGACAAGGAGGTGTCTGGTGAACTCAACGGCAATTCACCGAGATTCCCAAAAGATGGATTTCCACCATTAAGTGAACAATGGGATAACATTTGTTAGATCAAATGATATAAGGAAGTATGCTCGAGGAAAACATACACAATTAAACACTGGTTGAAGGGTGCGCCCGAAGTACGGGTTGGGTTGCACGACCAATGTTAGAATGGTGATGCAATAATCAATAGCCTAAGAATGAAATTTCGACCATTAACTTCAAAGAGATAGGGTTGCTAGAAGGAAAGAATCCAAACAACACCGTTCACTTGTTGGAATTAACACAGGGACCAAGAAAGAATGGTGATGGTGAGAAGTATTTCTATGTCAAGAATTCTCAAGAGGTGGAACAAATCTCAGAACATTCTTGACATAAAGGATGGTAATACTCCAAGGTAAAGAAGAACAATTGCTGGATAGCAAGGAAACCAAGGTACAACACAAATTGTGAACAAGTTTGTGTTGGGGGGGGGGAGACAAGAATGTTGCCGATGATAACTCAAATCATCGAGGGACAAGGATGGTATTTCTCATCATGAATTCAATTGATATCCTGGAAGAACTCATAAGGTTGATGAGGATCACGACACATTTGTCGCGAGAGTTCATGAAGATGTAATCGATCAGCGACGACATCAAGTCTAAGTAATGATGAAGTGAAAGGTTATTGGAACCAAGGGTACGACACAAACTCGAAACCAAGCTTGTTGTTCAAGGCGAAATGATATGACGATGAGGATCGACGTAAGGTTAGTTCATCGTCGGAAATTGTGCTCCGAGAAGAAGGACCGGGTAGCACAGTTAAAATCATCACGACAAAGATATAGCCAAACAGGCTAGGAATGGCGTGGTCGGGTACAAACTCGTACTTATAGAAGCTTACTGAAGAGTTGTTGAACCGTAGAGCGGACTCGGTTCAGTTATCGGTGTCTTTGAGTGTTCAATAACTCAGAGCCCGCGAAAAATTGGAATCAGTGGGAAGGTAGCACTTGATGAAGAACTCATAAGGAGTTATGCAGTTCCATGATAATCTCGAGATACCAGGGGGGTAATACTCGACACAAGATCAAAGTAAAGGTGGGACTGGTGTATTGATCCATAGAAGACAATTGTTTTAACTTGTCCGAGAAATGAGATCAAAGAAGAACAATCATGGTCGGAACCACGGTTGCAAAAGGCCAGATCCTAGATATAAGATGAACTTATACCAAAGGAATAATTTATTTAAAAGAAGCTTTAATGATAAGATCTACATCGTGTCCATGGGCATGAACACAAGTTCAAGGTCGACTCCCACTTCTCCAATGCATAACCTTTCATTCATTTCTCACGTTCGATGAAGTTGCAGTGTTGAAATTTTATCTGGCGAAGCACCAGAAGAGTATGATTCGTGAAAACTTTCGGGTTCACACGGTTTAGTGAAGGCATATGTTCAACCCATAGGGGCTTCTTGGAATCATATACCAGAATCTTTAGAAATAATTAACTCAAGCTCGAAGGCAGAGCATGGTTGAGAAAGCAGAGGATACAATTTACCAAAGGCATTATGTATCAGAGGAAAGGCTCACAAGGTTATTGAATATGAAGGGCGTTGTCAGATAAAATCCAACAAAGGATCTGGTGGTCCACAAGGGATCTGACATGAGCATCGGTACTCAACTAGTGGAAGAAGAATGCAAGGAGATCAAATTATAGAAACAATTGACTAACTCAATTGTCAAATGCCAAGGAATTATGATTTCCAAATCAAGGGATCAGAAGCAATGCTCTGATTAGGGATGGATAAGTTGAATAGCCTTAGGGTACAATCAACGACAATTGGATTGGTCGAGAACCAATTCCAGTTAAAAGAATGGCAGCTCAGCCGGAAAGGTAATTTATAAGGATCAATGATGATTGCGGGTATTCGCAAACATATTGAGTCGACAGACTCAAAATGATAATGACAAGGAATGTCAATAGACTACGAGACTTATAGGATTAACCATAATGCAAACAAGCAAGAATTTCAAGAGCCAAAGCCTCCAGAGGATTTTCGGAAGATCGAATAGTATTTTGAAGACTTTTGTGGAACACATGAACAACTGGGGATGAGCGGATACTCGACAAGTGCAAGGATTTATTTGAAGGGGTATTCATGTGGCAAAGAACTGCTAGGAAGTAGGCACAAAGTATTTCGGAACAATAGAGAAAACTTCGGGGTATCTTGTAATAACAAGATCAATGGGGGATGATCGTATGAATGGCAAGTGTAAGTAGTTATCCATACGAATTTATCGGTGGTCAGGAATAGCAAAAGTGATGGGCACAAATTCTCGAGAGAACATCAGAGAGTATCTTCGGAATCTTCTGATGTAGCAGGCGATCCTCTGCAGTAAGGGGCTCTCCGGGTGGATGCGATCACGAGATCCTAATCTTAGAGTTAGCAAATTCATTTAACCTGAATAGTAGAGAGATCAGAGTCCCAGAGTATAGGTCGAGGAGTAAAAGATCCTGCTACCACCCGATGGCGACGTGGGCCCATGGGCCACACAGCCATGTTAGTAAAAGTTTTTCAACGACTAGACTCGACTTTGGCCAAGGAGTTGGAAAGGGGGATTCCTACAGGCAGTCGGCTCTGATACCAACTTGTGACGCCCCCGATTCAATCGTACACTAATCATGCACGCAAATGTGTACGATCAAGATCAGGGACTCACGGGAAGATATCACAACACAACTCTAAAACATAAATAAGTCATACAAGCATCATAATACAAGCCAGGGGCCTCGAGGGCTCGAATACAAGTGCTCGATCATAGACGAGTCAGCGGAAGCAACAATATCTGAGTATAGACATAAGTTAAACAAGTTGCCTTAAGAAGTCTAGCACAAACTGGGATACAGATCGAAAGAGGCGCAGGCCTCCTGCCCGGGATCCTCCTAACTACTCCAGGTCGTCGTCAGCGGGCAGCACGTAGTAGTAGGCACCTCCGGTGTAGTAGGGGTCGTCATCGACGGTGGCGTCTGGCTCCAGGGCTCCATCATCTGGTTGTGACAACCAGAAAGAAAGGAAAAGGGGAAAAAGGGGGGAGAAAGCAACCGTGAGTACTCATCCAAAGTACTCGCAAGCAAGGAACTACACTACATATGCATGGGTATATGTGTAAGGAGGCCATATCAGTGGACTGAACTGCAGAATGCCAGAATAAAGGGGGATAGCTAGTCTTATCGAAGACTACGCTTCTGGTCACCTTCGTCTTGCAACAGGCAGAAGAGGGTAGGTCGAAGTCCTCCAAGTAGCATCTCCAAGTAACATCTCCAAATAGCATCTCATAGCATAATCCTACCTGGCGATCCCCTCCTCATATCCCTGAGGTAGAGCGACCACCGGTTGTATCTGGCACTTGGAAGGGTGTGTTTTATTAAGTGTCCGGTTCTAGCTGTCATAAGGTCAAGGTACAACTCCAAGTCGTCCTGTTACCGAAGATCACGGCTATTCGAATAGATTAACTTCCCTGCAGGGGTGCACCACATAACCCAACACGCTTGATCCCATTTGGCTAGACACACTTTCCTGGGTCATGCCCGGCCTCGGAAGATCAACACGTCGCAGCCCCACCTAGGCAAAACAGAGAGGCCAGCACGCCGGTCTAAACCTAAGCGCACAGGGGTCTGGGCCCATCGCCCATAGCACACCTGCACGTTGTGTGGGCGGCCGGAAGCAGAACTAGCCCCCTTAATACAAGAGCAGGCTTACGTTCCAATCCGGCGCGCGCCGCTCCGTCGCTGACGTCTGAAGTGCTTCGGCTGATACCACGACGTCGGGATACCCATAACTACTCCCACGTAGATGGTTAGTGCGTATAGGCTCATAGCCGACTCAGATCAAATACCAAGATCTCGTTAAGCGTGTTAAGTATCCGCGAACGCCGAACAGGGCCAGGCCCACCTGTCTCGTAGGTGGTCTCAACCTGCCCTGTCGCTCCGCCACAAAGTAACAGTCGAGGGCCGTCGGGAACCCAGGCCCACCTCTACCGGGATGGAGCCACCTGTCCTTTCAGCCCCCTCATCAGAATCACTTGCGGGTACTCAATGAGCTGACCCGACTTTAGTCACCATCTGTATAGTATGTATGAATGTATAGTATATACCCGTGATCACCTCCCAAGTGATCACGGCCCGATAGTATAGCAAGGCAGACTGACAAGAATGTAGGGCCAATGATGATAAACTAGCATCCTATACTAAGCATTTAGGATTGCAGGTAAGGTATCAACAGATGTAGCGACAATGTCAGGCTATGCATCAGAATAGGATTAACGAAAGCAGTAACATGCTACACTACTCTAATGCAAGCAGTATAGAGGAGAATAGGCGATATCTGGTGATCAAGGGGGGGGGGCTTGCCTGGTTGCTCTGGCAAGAGAGAGGGGTCGTCAACTCCCTAGTCGAACTGGTCAGCAGCAGCGTCGGTCTCGTAGTCTACCGGAGAGAAGAGGGGGAAGAAATAATGAATACAAAGCAAACAAAGCACCACAAAATATATCAAGGCAATACGCGGTGTTCGGTGTGCCCTAACGCGGTAGTAGGTGATACCGGTGAAGGGGGGAAAACATCCGGGAAAGTATTCCCGGGGTTCCGTGTTTTCGGGCAGAGGAACGGAGGGGGAAAGTTGCGAGTTTGATATGTTAGGGGTGTGTGGTGGACGAACGGGCTGCGTATCCGGAATCGTCTCGTCGTTCTGAGCAACTTCCGTGTTGAAAATATTTTAATCCGAGTTACGGATTAAAAGATATGATTTTCTAAAGATTTTATGAATTTTCTGGAATTTATTTAATTATTTAACTCTAACATTATCCAGAATAGTGTATGCTGACGTCAGCATGACGTCAGCATGGCGTCAGCAGTCAACAGGGGTGTTGACTGGTCAATCTGACGTGTGGGACCCACTGGTCATAGACTGTTTAGGCTAATCACTGTTTAACTAATCTAACTACTGTTTAATTAAACTAATTAGTTAATTAGGTTAATCTAATTATGATTAATTAACTTAATTAATTCCTTAATTAATTAATTAATTTAATTATTATTTATTTATTTAATATATATTTTTTTAATTCCTTTTTTTTAAAACCGTTCTGGGGCGGGCCCATATGTCATAGGCCCTGGGGCATAACGGGCGACGGGTGCGGGGTGGCCCGAACGGGCGCTACGGGCACCCGACCGCAGGCAGAGGCCATGGCCCGACGCGGCTGGGCGTCGGCGGCCAAGGCGCCGGCCAAGGGAGGCAGCGAAGGTGGCCGCGGGGCGCAGCGATGAGGGGTAGCGCGGGGAGGAGGCCGCGGGTGGTGGCCGGAGTGGGGACCGGACCGGCGAGCGGGAGGCACGGGTAGCAGGGGGCTTCGGTGGTGGCCGTGGCCAGTGACGGCGAGCGCGGGTGCCGGCGCG
>NC_041386.1:259214068-259218557 GCF_002162155.2 Triticum dicoccoides | reverse complement strand
TGGGCCGGCCTGGCCGGTTGGGTCGTGGGGCGGCCTGGTGGCCAGCTGGGCCACGAGGCCCAGCGGGGGGGGGGGCTGTTCTGTTTTTATTTCTTTTGTTCTTTTCTTTTTATTTATTCTTTTATCTTTGTTTCTTATTGTTTTAGTTTTTTGTGAAATATATACTTGGCATCTAATTTGGTATTTCAATTTAGTCCACTACCACAAAAACTCTAGTCCCCAAATAATTTAGTTTGATAATTTATTTAATTAGTGAAGGCATTTAAATAATTAGTTTTGCTACTATTTAAATCATTATGGTGTAGTTAAGCATTTCATAAAAGTTTGGTTTCACCACCCCATTTACCTATGATTTATTCGACACATTTAGAACATTTTAGTTTTATTTTTGGAAAACTTTTGTTGTTTGCCTTAATTTCAAATTTGAATTTGAATCATTTTCGAACTAACACGAGATTAGCGACAGTAACGGAGGTGACGTGGTGTCATTAGCAAAGGTTACTGTAGCTTGATTATCCGGGCGTCACAATCGCATTCATACATCTCAAGGGGATTTGTAGAAAAGTATAACCTACCAACCCAAGCCCTTAGGTCACCCATGTTAGTAACCTCGCCCGGAGCAGAGTATGTGGCTAGTCTATGGTGTGATCGGTTACCATTAAGGATTGGTAACTATGTTTTTCCCTCAGACCTAATAGTATTGGAATCTCAAGGATTGGATGTGATATTAGGCATGGATTGGTTATCAAAGTATGAAGGGAGTATTGAATGTGCTAGTAAGTCAATTTTGCTTACCACCCCAGAAGGGAGAAGGATCAAGTATGTATCCCGGCATGTGCCAAAGAGGACTCAAGTAAATTGTCTAACAGGAGTTGTGCAGGAGGAAGTACCAGTGGTAAGGGATTTCCCTGATGTATTTCCAGAAGAGTTGCCAGGCATGCCCCCGGATAGAGATATTGAGTTTTTGATTGAGCTATTGCCAGGCACAGGGCCAATATCAAAGAGACCATATAGGATGCCGACAAAGGATTTGGTGGAAATTAAGAAGCAGATTAAGGAGTTACTGGATAAGGGATATATTCGCCCAAGTTCTTCACCTTGGGGATTGCCAGTACTTCTAGTGGAGAAGAAGGATGGATCGTTAAGGATGGTTGTTGATTATCGAGGATTGAATGAAGTAACGATCAAGAACAAGTACCCACTACCAATGATCAACGATCTGTTTGATCGATTGCAAGGAGCGAAGGTATTTTCCAAGATTGATCTGCGATCAGGATACCACCAGTTGAAGATTCGAGAACAGGATATTCCGAAGACAGCTTTTACTACCAGGTATGGGCTGTATGAGTATACCGTTATGTCATTTGGTTTGACAAACGCACCTGCATATTTTATGAACATGATGAACAAAGTGTTTATGGAGTTTTTGGATAAGTTCGTCGTAGTGTTCATTGATGATATTCTGGTTTATTAGAAGAATGAAGAGGAACATAAGGAGCATTTGCGTTTGGTACTTGGAAAGCTCAAAGAACATCAATTATATGCCAAGTTCAGCAAATGTGAGTTTTGGTTGAAAGAAGTAGGATTCCTCGGACACGTTATATCCGGAGAAGGTATAGCAGTAGATCCCGCTAAAGTTGAAACCGTGACCAAGTGGGAAGCCCCAACAACAGTTGGAGAGATCCGGAGTTTTCTTGGACTCGCAGGATACTACCGGAGATTTATTGAGAATTTCTCAAAGATTGCGAAGCCTATGACTGAGTTGTTAAAGAAAGATACCAAGTTCATATGGACAAAGGAGTGTGAGGCTAGTTTTCAGTAGTTGAAGAAACACTTGGTTACCTCACCAGTGTTGATTTTGCCAGACCAGACCAAAGATTATGAGGTGTACTGCGACGCTTCACGTCGAGGACTTGGAGCAGTGCTTATGCAGGAAGGGAGAGTTGTTTCATATGCCTCAAGACAACTTAAGCCTCATGAGTTGAATTATGCCACGCATGATTTGGAGTTAGCAGCCGTAGTGCATGCGTTGAAAACATGGAGACATTTTCTCATTAGTAATCATTGTGAGGTGTACATGGATCATAAGAGTTTGAAGTACATTTTCACCCAGAAGGAGTTGAATCTCAGACAAAGGAGATGGCTGGAGCTTATCAAGGATTATGATATGAGATTGCATTATCACCCCGGAAAGGCTAATGTAGTAGCTGACGCATTAAGCCGCAAGAGCCATGTCAATACATTAATGACGGGAGAAATACCCAAGGAGTTAGCAGAAAATCTTCGTGAACTATGTTTGGAAATAGTTCCGAGAAGCTATGTAGCAGCATTGGAGATTCAGTCAACTTTGATGGATAGAATCAGAGAAGCTCAGAAAGCTGACAAAGAGATTGCCGCTATAAAAGCGAAACTGAGCAAAGTAAAAGCTAAAGGATTTCGTGAGGATGAGCACGACACCCTATGGTTTGAAGACCGTCTTTACGTGCCCAATGACCCGGAGATCAGGAAGTTGATTTTGCAAGAGGCACATGATTCACCATATTCAATTCATCCAGGAAATACCAAGATGTATTTGGATTTGAAGGATATTTTCTGGTGGACCGGAATGAAGAAGGATATAGCAGAGTATGTAGCAGTTTGTGATGTATGCCAGAGAGTAAAAGCAGAGCATCAGAAGCCAGCAGGATTGTTACAACCATTGCCGATACCCGAATGGAAGTGGGATAAGCTAGGCATGGATTTTATCACGGGATTGCCCAGGACTCGTTCAGGCTATGACTCAATTTGGGTTGTAGTTGATCGATTGACGAAAGTAGCTCATTTCATTCCAGTAAAGACCACTTACACCAATGCTAAGTTGGCAAAGATATACATGACCAGGATCGTATGTCTGCATGGAGTTCCAAGGAGTATCGTATCGGATAGAGGAACCCAGTTTAGCTCAAAGTTTTGGAAGCAGTTGCATGAAACTTTGGGTACCAGGCTAGAATTTAGCACAACTTTTCATCCACAGACAGATGGACAGACCGAGAGGGTAAATCAGATTTTGGAGGATATGCTGAGAGCTTGTGCGCTAGATTATGGATCTAGTTGGGACGACAATTTGCCATATGCAGAGTTCTCTTATAACAACAGTTACCAAACCAGTTTAAAGATGGCCCCTTTTGAAGCCTTGTACGGAAGGAGGTGCAGGACACCGTTGTCATGGGACGAAGTGGGAGACCGTCAGTTGTTTGGTCCTGACTTGATTAAAGAGTCTGAACAGAAGGTGAAGTTGATTCGCGATAGGCTCAAGGTAGCCCAGTCCAGACAGAAGAGTTATGCGGATTCTAAACGCAAGGAGACAGTTTACGAAGTTGGAGATAGATCTTATCTTCGAGTATCCCCACTTCGGGGAACAAAATGTTTTGGAGTCAAAGGAAAGTTAGCACCACGATTTGTAGGACCATATCGAGTATTGGAACATATGGGGGAAGTAGCCTACAAGTTGGAATTGCCCGAAGGATTGTCAGGAGTACATGACGTGTTCCACGTTTCTCAGCTGAAGAAATGTCACGCAGAGATGGCTGACATCCCGTTGAGAGATACAGTGCCTTTGGAAACTATTCAGTTGGATAACGATTTGACCTACGAGGAGAAGCCTGTTAAGATCCTCAAGTTTGCCAATCGAGTTACTCGCAGCAAGGTTATCAAGTTTTGCAAAGTCCAGTGGAGCCACCACTCAGAGGATGAAGCCACCTGGGAGCGAGAGGAAGATTTGTTCAAGGACCACCCTCACCTATTTTCTAGCCAACCCGAATCTCGAGGGCGAGATTCATCTTAAGGGGGTAGGTTTGTAAAATCCCAAATTTTCAATTTGGAATGTTATACATTAGATCATCATTGCATATCATTTTTCTTTTGCATTTTGGTTGATCCTAGAAATTCTACGCAACTCAATGACCCACGGAGAGAGTTGGGGATTTCGATATTTTCATATTTGAGTTCTCTCAAATTTTGAGAATAGGATCATTTGGTTTATTTATTTTATCATCAATTATTTCTACTACAAAAATATGAGAGAGGGAATAAAATGACTTTCCCAAAATAAAGAAATATTGAGGATTTAATAATAAAATCAAATAGGATTTTTATTTCGGAGTTTTTTTGGTGTTTTATTTGAATTAGGAAAAAAGTTCGTTTTTCAAAATTGCATTTAGGTCCCAAATAAATGTTCACCTTGTGAGGCTTGATTTTAGAAGCCCGTGAAAATTTATTTCGGAATTTTTGGAGTCTGTTTAGTATTTCTTTTCTTTTTCTTCTGAGCGGAATATTTAAAATAAAAAAAAAAAACCCGCGCCTGACTGGGCCAAGGGCCCAGCCGAGCCAGGCCGGCCCAGCCGCCGCCGCCTCCCGCTCGAGCAGCCGGACTCGGGAGGAGTCCGAGCCGGAGCCGCCTCGCCGCCGCCCGACCCCCTCCCCAAGGCAGCACCCCCTTCTCTTAAATACC
>NC_041386.1:259098102-259213814 GCF_002162155.2 Triticum dicoccoides | reverse complement strand
CGCCCGCCGGAGTACCTCGCCAGAGGTATAGCCACCACCGTTCGACGTTCGTTTTTTTAGAAACTGCCTCGGGTTTTTTTCGAAACCCTAGATCGGTTTATTTCTCTGGTTTAATTAATTAATGAACGTTCACCGATTCATTCATTTTAACGAACGCGTTCATCGTTTAGTTTCAGATAACGAACATTCGTTCGTTAATCTGTTCTTCGTTTTTCTTTTCTCGGAGTAAATCCGCGATTTTCTGATCGCGATTTCGGATCCAATTTTCGTTGTAGTTTAACTTTTCGCTCGTTTATCGGAATCAGGCGATTCAAGCGCCTAGGGATTCGTCTCAAACCCCTCTATCCGTTTAACCAACCTAAACAAGATTTTGCTACTATAAAAATTGCCCTGGATCCAGATTGCTAAAACGAAGTTGTTTTCTTTCGCCGTTTGACTTTCGTTGCTTCGTTCGATTTGATTCTTTTGCCAACCGGAGTTCTTAAGTTGAACCTTCTAGTTAGATCTCTTATTTGAGTTTTACCTGTGCATCAGATGAGTACTTATTGTATGCTTGTTTGTTTGTTTGCGATAGAGTACCCGGAGTGCGCCGCCTGTTACTTCGAATCTCTAGGTTTCCCGGATCATCAGCAAGGCAAGTAACACTTTGATCATACCTTTTCTACTACCCAGTTTTATTGCATTAGATCAATCCTCACACATTGCATGATTAGGATCTAATTAAATTGTGGGATGGGAAGTAGATGAGGTAGTACCTATTACCAGTTTATTTTCAAACCTTTGGGAGTTACTTCTACGTTTGCTTATCATGCCATGCTATGCTAGTGACGTGGATTGGGTGAGTGAAATCCATTGACATATGTAAGATTGATAATTAATGGTTTATCTAAGGTGGCAACTTAAACACACATCTGGGTGGATTGAGGCACCTGGATATTCCAGGACTTGCCTGTTTTTCTTTTGGACCGCCACCCAGGCTCAAAGGGATCATAAGACTATTCATACTAGAAACTTCCGTGTGCAGCCACAAGCTATTATGGGCTCTAGCATAGTTGACTAAGTTGTGCGAACTCTTACAGTGGTAGACTAGCAGATGTAGGGGATATAGGTGGTACGGTCTACCCGATCGTAAGGTGCTAGCGCTTCTGAAAGACTATGTCTCGGTCATCCGTCTTCTCAAACACCCTGTAGTGCGAGAAACCAAACAGAAACGATCAAGTCTTATGGGGAAAAGTGCGCAAACCTCTGCAGAGTGTAATAAACTAATCATGGTTAGCCGTGTCCCCAGTTATGGACATCTTGAGTATCTAGTACTTGGATTATCATGTGAATCTCAACATGTTACTCTAAATTAATTTTGTTGGGTTATGTTTAATGATGATGCTTAATTGGGATTGAGAATGCTATCAACCATTCTCAATGTTTAACAACTACCATGATATTTAAATAAATTTTATTCCTTTGAAGTAGGGAAAAATTGGCTTTATGCAAAAACTGTAACCATAGAGCTTTCCACCGGCCAAATATGCATATAGTATAGCTGTTGGATTCCATTACTCTCTATGTGTTACCTTGCGAGCATATTCCACGTGCTGACCCATTTTCGGGCTGCAACATTAATGTTGCAGACTTTTCAGACGATGATTAAGGAGTTTTTAGGTCGTGGTTCTATACTCAGTGATGCCATTGGAGTTGATGGACTCACTTATCTTCCAAGCCTTCCGCTTTTATCGTTATTAGATGGCCTTAAGCCATATTTATTGTAATAAGTTCTCTTTTGAGACTCTCGATGTAATAAGTGTGTGATTGCTACTCTGCTATAAATCCTCCAAGTACTGTGTGGTGTCAGCATTACTGATCCAGGGATGACACCGGAGCACAGAGATCAGACTGTTTGAGGTCTGGTCGCTACAACACCCTGCCCATGAGGGTGCAGGGCGCCCCCCCTTGGGTGTGCCCCCTTCCTCGTGGGCCCCCAGAGACTCCACCAACGTCAACTCCAACTCTATATATTGACGCTCAAGGAGAAAAAAATCATAGAGAAGGATTCATCGTGTTTTACGATACGGAGCCGCCGCCAAGCCCTAATGTTCATCGGGATGGCTGATCTGGAGTCCGTTCGGGGCTCCGGAGAGGGGAATCCGTCGCCATCATCATCATCATCAACCTTCCTCCATCACCAATTTCATGATGCTATCCGTCGTGCGTGAGTAATCCCATCGTGGGCTTGCTGGACTGTCATGGGTTGGATGAGATTTACCATGTAATCGAGTTAGTTTTGTTAGGGTTTGATCCCTAGTATCCATTATGTTCTAAGATTGATGTTGCTATGACTTTGCTATGCTTAATGCTTGTCACTAGGGCCCAAGTGCAATGATTTTAGATCTGAACCTATTGTGTTTTCATGAATATATGTGAGTTCTTGATTCTATCTTGCAAGTCAATAGTCACCTACTATGTGTTATGATCCGGTAACCCCGAAGTGACAATAATCGGGACCACTCCTGGTGATGACCGTAGTTTGAGGAGTTCATGTATTCACTAAGTGTGAATGCTTTGGTCCGGTACTCTATTAAAAGGAGGCCTTAATATCCCTTAGTTTCCAATAGGACCCCGCTGCCATGGTTGGGTAGGACAAAAGATTTCATGCAAGTTGTTTTCCATAAGCATGTATGACTATATTCAGAATACATGCCTACATTACATTGATGAACTGGAGCTAGTTTGGTGTCACCCTATGTTATAACTGTTGCGTGAGGAATTGCATCCGACATAATTATCCATCATTGATCCATTGCCTATGAGCTTTTCACATATTGATCTTTGCTTAGTTACTTTTTCGTTGCCACTGTTACGATTGCCACAAAAACTACTACTGTTACTTTTGCCACCGTTACCGCTACTTCCATACTACTTTGCGACTAAATATTTTGCTGCTGATATTAAGTCTTTCAGTTGTGGTTGAATTAGCAACTCAACCTGTAATACTTGAGAATATTCTTTGGCTCCCCTTGTGTTGAATCTATAAATTTGGGTTGAATACTCTACCCTCGAAAACTGTTGCGATCCCCTATACTCGTGGGTTATCAGTGGGGCTATCTTTTTTTGCGGGTAAAACAATCATTGCCCCCATCTCCTCTACCTCTATCCCCTCTCTTTCCGCCCCACCCCCCTCTCTCTCTCTCTCTCCTGCTCGTCTCTCCCTCTCCCTCGCGCGAGCAGCTACGGCATTCGATTCCAGTGAGCTCCTCTGCGCCCCGCCCCGGCAAGAAGGCCGGGGATGCCTACCCCATAGCCTAGTGTCGCCCGACCACACCTCCCTCGACCCCACACCACTGCGCCACCTCCCCTCCGCCCGCCGGTACGCGCCGCGACCTCACCGGACCCCAGGAGCCCCGCCGCCTCATGCTGCCGCCTACGCCGCGTCGCGTGGCACCACCTCCCCACTGAAGGAAATATGCCCTAGAGGAAATAATAAAGTTATTATTTATTTCTTTATATCATGATAAATGTTTATTATTCATGCTAGAATTGTATTAACCGGAAACATAATACATGTGTGAATACATAGACAAACAGAGTTCACTAGTATGCCTCTACTTGACTAGCTCGTTAATCAAAGATGGTTATGTTTCCTAACCATGGACAAAGAGTTGTTATTTGATTAACGGGATCACATCATTAGTTGAATGATCTGATTGACATGACCCATTCCATTAGCTTAGCACCCGATCGTTTAGTATGTTGCTATTGCTTTCTTCATGACTTATACATGTTCCTATGACTATGAGATTATGCAACTCCCGTTTGCCAGAGGAACACTTTGTGTGCTACCAAACGTCACAACGTAACTGGGTGATTATAAAGGAGCTCTACAGGTGTCTCCAAAGGTACGTGTTGGGTTGGCATATTTCAAGATTAGGATTTGTCACTCCGATTGTCGGAGAGGTATCTCTGGGCCCTCTCGGTAATGCACATCACTTAAGCCTTGCAAGCATTGCGACTAATGAGTTAGTTGCGGGATGATGTATTACGGAACAAGTAAAGAGACTTGCCGGTAAAGAGATTGAACTAGGTATGGGATACCGACGATTGAATCTCGGGCAAGTAACATACCGATGACAAAGGGAACAACGTATGTTGTTATGCGGTCTGACCGATAAAGATCTTCGTAGAATATGTAGGAGCCAATATGAGCATCCAGGTTCCGCTATTGGTTATTGACCGGAGACGTGTCTCGGTCATGTCTACATTGTTCTCGAAACCGTAGGGTCCGCACGCTTAAGGTTTCGATGACAGTTATATTATGAGTTTATGAGTTTTTATGTACCGAAGTTAGTTCGGAGTCCCGGATGTGATCACGGACATGACGAGGAGTCTCGAAATGGTCGAGACATAAAGATTGATATATTGGACGGCTATATTCGGACACCGGAAGTGTTCCGGGGAAGTTTCGGATAAAACCAGAGCACCGGAGGGTTACCGAAACCCCCCGGGGGGTTAATGGGCCTCATGGGCCTAAAGTGGAGAAGAGGAGGGGCTGCCAGGGCAGGCCGCGCGCTCCCTCTCCCCCTAGTCCGAATTGGACATGGAGGGAGGGGCGGCGCCCCCCCTTTTCCTTCTCTCCTTCCCCCTCTCCTACTTGGACAAGGAAAGGGAGGGGAGTCCTACTCCCAGTAGGAGTAGGACTCCTCCTGCGCGCCTCCTACTAGGGCTGGCCGCACCCCCCCTTGGATCCTTTATATACGGAGGCAAGGGGCACCCCTAGACACACAAGTTGATCCACGTGATCATATTCTTAGCCGTGTGCGGTGCCCCCTTCCACCATAGTCCTCGATAATATTGTAGCGGTGCTTAGGCGAAGCCCTGCGACGGTAGTACATCAAGATCGTCACCACGCCGTCGTGCTAACAGAACTCTTCCCCGACACTTTGCTGGATCGGAGTCCGGGGATCGTCATCGAGCTGAACGTGTGCTAGAACTCGGAGGTGCCGTAGTTTCGGTGCTTGATCGGTCGGGCCGTGGAGACGTACGACTACATCAACCAAGTTAGCTCTTCCGTTGTCGATCTACAAGGGTACGTAGATCACACTCTCCCCCTCTCGTTGCTATGCATCACCATGATCTTGCGTGTGCGTAGGAATTTTTTTGAAATTACTACGTTCACCAACACCCACAAGCTCGCCACCCCGCCGTGGAAGCCTCGTCGCCGGTCGCCCAACCTCGAGATCCACCGCCACCATGGGAGTCTAGCACCGAGCTCCTCTGCGCCCCGCCCGCGTTGCCGCCGCCACCCCACGCTGCCTCGCGCCCAGATCCGGCCGCGGGAGGTCCGGCCACTTGAATCTGGCCTCCTCCTCGCCGCACGGGCCTCCTCCACGCCGGAGTGACGCCCCTCACCGGAGCAGCGCCGGCCAAGCCCATCGGCCACCAAGTGCGTCCTTGGATCAGTTTCCCCCATCTGATGTTTCTGTATAGGTATTTTTTCGGAAAGTTGATTCTGTGTAGTTGGTACTGAATGTTCCAGTGGATAGGGTTTGGCCGGTTTGTACTATTGAGAAGAGCAGGGCAGATTTAGCACGGCTAATTAGTTTCAGAAATGCCTTCTTATGCAACACGAATTCTTTACTAATCTCTTAAGAACAAAATTCTCTTAGGGTAGTCTGTGTTTTACCCGCAAAAGTAAAGGTGTGTTCTAGAAGAGGCGAACCCTGTGGTAACTGACTGTAAAGGGCCAGCATCGCTTGAACAGATAAAATGGTGTAACACTACATAACTCGTTATAAAACGACATTTCCAACGTTTCCAGGTGTCATGTTCACATCCACTGGATGGCTGTACAAATTTGAGCATCCCCTCTGCAGTTAATGTTATGTAATTGGATGGTTGTACAAATTTGTTTAGGGTTTTATGGTCTTGTTCTCAGAATTAAGTTAATACAATGCAACATTGAGGGCGTAGGGTAATGGCACTTACATGCAGTTGTGTCATAGATGTACTGAAATAAGGGCATATGTATGTTGTAGGTATAGTGAACCAATAATTTCACCTTTATATTATGGACTAGATGAATGGCAGCAGGTGTTTGGAGTTGGTAGTTTGTGCATTTTTGAATATGCAAGCGTGATTGGTTAGTGTTCAAGTAACAAGTCTATCAATACTGTCAAGAATGCTCTTATATTATGGGACGGAGGAAACTACACTAATGTCAAGAACGCTCTTATATTATGGGACGTAGGGAGTAGTTGTCAGATCTTCTTTTCGTTCAGTACTTGTTGAGGCTGTCATAATTTTCTTTTACTCGAAATTCTGCTTGGATTTTCTAATTATGCATTTACCCAGATTAATTCGTAAAACTAAAGTTGGTCATTGGATCTTTCTTGTTTAGGCACATTTTATGTCTGTACATGCTTGATATGAAAGGAGGGGTTTATCTAATGAACTACACATATGGTTTCACATTCCACCTCTGTGCTCGCAATTTAAATGCAGTATATTTTACTCACTAATACATCTTCAACAATCTAAAAAATATATAGCTTGGTTTATCTTTGTAACTCCTTATCCGATTTTCCATTTTCCACATTGTTGTGTCTATTTTCTCAGTTTGGTCATGTGTAAATACTTGTCTTAGGGGTCTTTGTATTGCATAGACACAGAATCTTCAATTTGTCTCAAATGCTCAGTGGTAAAAGCTAGCCATGCTGGAGGTTCTTATCAATGTGATGGTATGCTAACTGGTTCTGATATAATTCCGCTCTAAAAGCCCTACACTATTTTTGTCTTGTGGATACGCCGTGCAGACAAATGCTGGGTTAAAAGGTCATAACTTTACACTAATTTAAGATTGTCTTGATCTCAAGTGCTTGCTCCTACAGCATTGCATTTCACCAAGTGAAATGCTACATTTCTACTCCTAACCCATTCTCTCTTTCTTAGTGTTTTTGTTATGTGGGTTGGAAGAAAAGAAGAAGATGTAGAGAAGATCTTAGTAATAAGATAGTTTTTAGGAAAATACATATTTAGTTTTAGGTCATTTCTTGATGAAACTATGTATATGTACGGATGAAACTTGCTACTATTGGTAACATGTGTTGGATATGTGTTCATGACTACTGGTAATATGTGTTGGATATGCTATATTGGTCATATATATATATATATATGTGTGTGTGTGTGTGTGTGTGTGTGTGTGTGTGTGTGTGTGTGTGTGTGTGTGTGTTTGATTTTATGTGAAAATGAATTGATATAAGAAAAAACAGAATTAAATGGGGCAATATAGGATCTTTGCCATCTGCTGGCACATGGCAAAGAGCCTGCAGCCTTTGTCGTCTGTCAGCAGATGGCAAACAGCCATGCCCTTTGCCATCCGTTGGCTGACGACAAAGGGCTTTGCATCTTTGCCATCCGCCAGCAGATGGCAAAGTGCCCTTTGCCGTAGCTCATTCAGCCGCACGTTTTGCCGCCTGCTGGCTGACGGCAAAGGCCTTCGCCATCCGCAAGGCATGCCTTTGCCGTCAGCCATGGAAGATGGCAAAGTTCCTGATTCCTGTAGTGCTAGGGCAATTTTTGAGGAAACCCACCATTGGAATATACCAACAAAGTTCTATAATGAAAAATTCCCACTAGTAAATGAAACTGACAATATAGGAGACTCTCTATCATGAAGATCATGGTGCTACTTTGAAGCACAAGTGTGGTAAAAGAATAGTAGCATTGCCCCTTCTCTCTTTTCTCTCATTTTATTTATTTGGGCCTCCTCTCATTGTTTTGGCCTCTTTTTTCGTTCGGAGTCTCATCTCGACTTGTGGGGGAATCATAGTCCCAATCATCCTTTCCTCACATGGGACAATGCTCTAATAATGAAGATCATCACACTTTTATTTACTTACAACTCAAGAATTACAACTCAATGCTTAGAACAAAATATGAATATATATGAATGCCTCCGGTGGTGTACCTGGATGTGCAATGAATCAAGAGTTACATGTATGAAATAATTATGAAAGCTGGCTTTTCCACAAATACGATGTCAACTATATGATCATGCAAAGCAATATGACAATGATGGGATGTGTCATAATAAACGGAATGGTGGAAATTTGCATGGCAATATATCTTTGAATGGATATGGAAATGCCATAATAGGTAGGTATGGTGGTTGTTTTGAGGAAGGTATATGGTGGGTTTATGGTATCGGCGAAAGTTGTGCGGCACTAGAGAGGCTAGCAATGGTGGAAGGATGAGAGTGCGTATAATCCATGGACTCAACATTAGTCGTAAATAACTCAAATACTTATTGCAAAAATCTATTGGTTATCAAAACTAAGTACTACGTGCATGCTCCTAGGGGGGATATATTGGTAGGAAAATACCATCGCTCGTCCCCGACCACCACTCATAAGGAAGACAATCAATAAATACATCATGCTCCAACTTCATTACATAACGGTTCACCATATGTGCATGCTACGGGAATCACAAACTTTAATGCAAGTATTTCTACAATCCACAATTACTCACTAGCATGACTCTAATATTACCATCCTCATATCTCAAAACAATCATAAGGAATCAAACTTCTCATAGTATTCAATGCACCTTATATGAACGTTTTTATTATATCACTCTTGGATGCCTATCATATTAGGATTAAATTTATAACCAAAGAAAATTAATATGCTGTTTAAAGATTCTCAAAATAATATAAGTGAAGCATGAGAGTTCATCAATTTATATAAAATAAACCACCACCGTGCTCTAAAAGATATAAGTGAAGCACAAAGAGCAAAATTGTCTAGCTTAAAAGATATAGTGAAGCACATAGAGTATTCTAATAAATCATGATTCATGCGTGCCTCTTCAAAAGGTGTGTACAGCAAGGATGATTGTGGCAAACTAAAAAGCAAAGACTCAAATCATATAAGACGCTCCAAGCAAAACACATATCATGTGGTGAATAAAAATATAGCCTCAAGTAAAGTTACTTTTAGACAAAGACGAAGGAGGGGATGCCTTCTGGGCCATCCCCAAGCTTAGGCTCTTGGTTGTCCTTGAATATTACCTTGGGGTGCCTTGGGAATCCCCACAGTTAGGCTCTTTCCACTCCTTATTCCATAGTCCATCAAATCCTTATCCAGAACTTGAAAACTTCAGAACACAAAACTCAACAGAAAATCTCATAAGCTCCTTTAGTATAAGAAAATAAATCACCACTTTAGGTACTGATGTGAACTCATTCTTTATCTATATTGGTATAATATATAATGTATTCCAAATTTTCCATGGTTCATACCCCCCCCCCCCGATACTAGCCATAGATTCATCAAAATAAGCAAACAACACATAGAAAACAGAATCTGTCAAAAACAGAACAGTCTGTAGCAATCTGTAACTCTCGAATACTTCTGTAACTCCAAAAATTATGAAAAATTAGGACAACCAAAGCATTTTTTTAATTAATCTTGTTCGAAAAGAATGAGTATAGTATTTTATCACGCTTCTGTTAAAAACGAGAATTGTTATCCAAAGTGCAAAAGTTTTTGTTTTTCAGCAAGATCAAGTCAACTACACCGTAAGCTATCTCAAAGGTCTTACTTGGCACAAACACTAATTAAAACACAAAAACACATCTAACCAGAGGCTAGATGAATTATTTATTGCAAAACATAACCTAAAAACAAAAAACAAAAATAAAATTGGGTTGCCTCGCAACAAGCGCTATTGCTTAACGCCCTTAGCTAGGCATAAGACACGAATAGATCTAGGTATTGTCATCTTTGGTATGCAATCCATAAGTGGCTCTCATAATAGATTCATATGGAAATTTAATTTTATTTCTTAGAAAGTGTTCCATGCCCTTCCTTAACGGAAATTGAAATATAATGGTTCCTTCTTTCCTATCAATAATTGCACCAATCATTCTAAGGAAAGGTCTACGAAGAATAATAGGACATGCAGGATTGCACTCTATATCAAGAACAATGAAATCTACGGGCACATAATTCCTATTTGCAACAATAAAAAAATCATTAAACCTTCCCATAGGTTTCTTAATAGTGGAATCCGCAGCATGCAAATTTAAAGAACAATCATCAAATTCACGGAAACCTAACACATCACATAAAGTTTTTGGAATCGTGGAAATGGTAGAACCCAAATCACACAAATCATGGCACTCATGATCTTTAATATTAATCTTAATATTAGGTTGCCACTCATCATAAAGTTTTCTAAGGAGGGAAACTTCCAATTCAAGCTTTTCTTCAAAATATTGCATCATAGCATCAACGATATGTTTAGTAAAAGCTTTGTTTTGATTATAAGCTTGAGGAGAATTCGACATGGATTGCAACAAGGAAATACAATCTATTAAATAAAAATTATCATAATTAAATTCCTTGAAATCCAAAAGAGTGGGTTCATTGCTACTTAAAGTTTTGACCTCTCCAATCCCACTTTTATCAATTTTTGCATCAAGATCTAAAAACTCTAAATCATTGGGACGCCTTTTAACTAAAGTTGACTCATCATCAGTCCCATCTTTCTCAAGATTTATATTGGAAAACAAAGATTCAATAGGAGTAACATCAATCACTTTAAGATCTTCATCATTATTTTCATGGAAACAAGAACACGTTTTTACAAACCTATCTTTTTAGCACGCATCTTAGTGGTTCTTTCTTTGCACTCATAAATGGAAATTCTCATAGCTTTGAGAGACTCATCTATATCATGCTTGGGTGGAATAGATCTAAGTTTCAAAGAATCAACATCAAGAGAAATTCTATCCACGCTCCTAGCCAAATCATCAATCTTAAGAAAATTTTCTTCAATCAAAGCATTGAAATTCTTTTTCAAACTCATAAATTGTTTAACACTATTCTCAAATCAGAGGTCATCTTATTATATTTCCATAAGAATTGTTGTAGGAACTACCATAATTATTATAGGAATTACTAGGAAATGGCCTAGGATTAAAATTACCTCTATACGCGTTATTACTAAAATTGTTCCTACCAACAAAATTCACATCCATAATTTCATTATTATTTTAAATCAAAGTAGACAAAGGCATATCATTAGGATCAATAGAAGCACTCTTGATAGCAAATAATTTCATAAGTTCGTCCATCTTTCTACTAAAAACATTATTCTCTTCAATCGCATGAACTTTTTTATTAGTGGAAGATCTTTCGGTATGCCATTGAGAATAATTAAGCATAATATTATCTAGGAGTTTAGTAGCTTATCCTAAAGTAATTTCCATAAAAGTACCTCCCGCGGCCGAATCTAAAAGATTTCTAGAAGCAAAATTCAATCCGGCATAAAATTTTGTATAATCATCCACAAATTCAAACCATGAGTAGGGAAATTTTGTATCATCAATTTCATCCTCTCCCAAGATTGTGCAACATGTTCATGATAAAGTTGCTTAAAATTCATAATATCGTTCCTAAGGGAGATGATCTTAGCGGGAGGAAAATAGTTGGAAATAAAGCCATCTTTACACTTATTCTATGAATCAATACTATTTTTAGGCAAAGATGAAAACCAAGTTTTAGCATGATCTCGAAGCGAGAATGGAAATAGCTTCAATTTAACAATCTCATTATCCACATATTTTTTCTTTTGCATATCACACAAATCAACAAAATTATTAAGATGGGATGCGGCATCTTCACTTGGAAGGCCGGAGAATTGATCTTTCATACCAAGATTCAGCGAAGCGGCATTAACTTCACAAGATTCCACATTTGTAGCGGGAGCAATTGGAGTACTAACAAAATCATTATTATTGATGTTGGAAAAGTCATACAATTTGGTATTCTATTGTGCCATCGTGACAAAACAAGCAATCCAACACACGAGCACGCAAGAAGCAAGCGAAGAAGACGAACGGAAGAGGGGCGAAGAAAAGGCAAATTTTTTCAAAATTCGTTTTAGAAGTGGGGAGAGGAAAATGAGAGGCGAATGACGAATAATGTAAGGGCTTGAGTTGGCGTAGATCTCCCCGCCAACGGTGCCAGAAATTCTTCCTGCTACTTCTTGAGCTTGCGTTGGTTTTTCCCTTGAAGAGGAAAGGGTGATGCAGCTAAGTACAGTAAGTATTTCCCTCAGTTTTGAGAATCAAGGTATCAATCCAGTAGGATACAACACACAAGTCACCGAATACCTGCACAAACAATCAAACAACTTGCAGCCAACGTGACAAAGGGGTTGTCAATCCCTTCACGGTTACTTGCAAAAGTGAGATCTAATAGAGGTAGATAAACGGTAAAGTAAATATTTTTGGTATTTTTGGTTTATAGATCGGAAAGTAAAAGATTGCAAAAATAGTAAAGCGGAAACTAATATTGTAGATCGGAAACTTATATGATGGAAAATAGACCCGGGGGCCATAGGTTTCACTAGAGGCTTCTCTCAAGATAGAAAATAATACGGTGGGTGAACAAATTATTACCGAGCAATTGATAGAAAAACGCAAAGTTATGATGATATCTAAGGGAATGATCATGAATATAGGCATCACGTCCGTGTCAAGTAGACCGAAATGATTCTGCATCTACTACTATTACTCCACACATCGACTGCTATCCAGCATGCATCTAGAGTATTAAGTCCATAAGGAACAGAGTAACGCATTAAGCAAGATGACATGATGTAAAGGAATTAACTCAAGCAATATGATGAAACCCCATCTTTTTATCCTCGATGGCAACAATAGAATACGTGCCTTGCTGCCCCTACTGCCACTGGGAAAGGACACCGCAAGATTGAAACCAAAGTTAAGCACTTCTCCCATCGCAAGAAAAACCAATCTAGTTGGCCAAACCAAACTGATAGTTTCAAGAGAATTACAAAGATATCAAATCATGCATAAAAGAATTCAGAGAAAATTCAAATAATATTCATAGATAAGCTGATCATAAAACCACAATTCATCGGATCTTGACAAACACACCGCAAAAGAGTATTACATCGAATAGATCACCAAGAACATCGAGGTGAACATGGTATTGAGTATCAAAGAGAGAGAAGAATCCATCTAGCTACTAGCTATGGCCCCATAGGTATGTGGTAAGCTACTCACGCTTCATCGGAAGGGCAATAGAGTTGATGTAGAATCCCTCCGTGATCGAATCCTCCTCCGGTAGGACACCGGAAAAGGCCCCTGGATGGGATCTCACGGGTACAGAAGGTTGCTGCGGTGAAAAAGTGTTTTCCTGGCTCCCCTGGTTGGTTTGGGGATATATGAGAATTTATAGGCGAAGAAATTAGGTCAGGAGGTGTACGAGGGGCCCACAAGGGTGGGGGTGCCCTACCCCCCTAGGCGTGCCTTCCGTCCATGTGGCCGCCTCGTGGCTCCTCCGACTTCATCTCCAAGTCTTCTGGTTGTCTTCTGGTCCAAGAAAAATCACCGCGAAGGTTTTATTCCGTTTGGACTCCGTTTGGTATTCCTTTTCTACGAAACTCTAAAACAAGAAATAAAACAGGAAGTGGCACTGGGCTCTAGGTTAATAGGTTAGTCCCCAAAATAATATAAAATAGCATATTAATGCATATAAAACATCCAAAACAGATAATATAATAGCATGGGACAATCAAAAATTATAGATACGTTGGAGACGTATTAGTAGTGGATGCGGCGGCAGCGTTAACACTTCATACGAGCGTGCGCTCGTATGCTAGGCCGTCCTTTGCTCTAGAACCGTCGTATGGACTTCTCCTATATCCCTTTGCTTCATTCTTTTTATGGTAGTCAATTATCACATTGAATAACGTGATTTCTGCATAATTTTGTGGGATTCCTTCCATCGAACTTCATTTACTCCAAAAGTATTACCTGAGGATACCGACAAAAAGTAGTATGCGAACACGGTAAAATTCCAGAAAGCCTACCATATAGGCACGAAATAACTTTCAAAATCATCACATATTTTGGATTCATTAAATTCAACCTATCCATATTTTTCTAGCCTCTTTGGTACCATGCATTGCTCACTCTCACCTCGAGACATGGTGTAAGACGTCGTCAGTGCATTCAAATCCCGTAGAACTTGTTCTACTGCACATAAGACATCCTATATGTTTCTTAATACATCCACCATATCTACCTATTATGGCATTTTCATAGTCATTTCGAGATATATTGTCATGCAACTTTCATTGTTACTTTACATTACATGACAAGAGTTTCATTGTCATTTTGCTTTGCATGATCATATAGAGTTGACATGATATGCTTTCCCGTTGGTAGGGGGGTCGCGGGGTAGAAGAGAGGAATCTACACGCCTTCACGTTCTCCGCCAGAATGTCTCGTTCAGCGTAAAATGCTACTCCATCCAAATTGTCATCCGCGTCATCTTTGATCAAATGGCTGTGCGGGTGTTCCCTGGGACCTCCTAATCCTCAATTACCACTTCCCTTCATTTATCATTACCAGTTACACGTCTTTCAAAGAAGAAGAATTACCAGCCATTCCGAAGTTCAAGATATTCGTGCAAAGATGTACTCCGCTGATGGGGTATGCTAAAGAGCATGGTTAATAATATAGCTAGCTGATGGCTATAAGAAACCGCCATGTCATCTATAGCCATCACCTATATGCATACATACAATAGTGTGGGTTATAAGGTTGGCTATTGCATTAGTATATATATTTTCATCTTCTCTATATCTTATTCTTCAAATTTATTGCATTTACCTAGGAATGCACATATACATAGGCTCATGAAGCCCACTCTCCCTAATTTTTTACATCTCTCTTCTCCATATAGGCAAAAATAATATGTAAGCGGGCTATATAAGCCCACTATTATACTTGCTCAAACAGGGGCACGCCCCTAAAATTGCAGCATGCAGGAGGTATAATAATAGCATTACTACTGTATTATTTATCATCGATCTCTGTATTATCATCATCTGATGCGGCATTGAATCTTGAGGAGGTAACCACAGTCCACAAAGATCAGTTGTACTATCCAGAAACAATCAATCATCACTCCCCCACAAATCTGCACAACGATAAGATCTGAAAACTACATCTACTTCCTACTTCCGCAATGAAGCAAAATCGCTCGGAAATAAATAGAAAAAAAAAGAACCAAAAATGCAGCTTAGCTAGTGCTCCAGCAGCATCGCGGCCGCACTCGAATCGAGGCACAAGTCGACCGACCTCATGGCCTCGATCATATCCCCATCACGGCGCCGATCTCGACGCGCCTCCCGGTGCCGGTGGCCGCCTGGCGAAACCCCACCCCGTTGCCGCAGCCACCGACCAGGGCCCGACTCTCCTTCTCGGCTGCTTCGGGCGCTTGGCGCTCCTCACCGTACAAGGGGTCTTCTTCAGCGAAGCGCATGCGCAGGCGCCCGTGGGCGCGGGACGCACAGAACACCTCCCGCGGCCGTTCGACCGGCCGCACCACCCGGGTGAGGATGAGCCGCCCGCCACGCCGCTCCGCGCGCATGAACGCCTCGGCCGGCCTTGGCATAGCCGGAGGGAGGCGCCTGTTGCCTCGCCGCCTCTTCCCCGCCAAATCCTTATGCTCCACCATTCCCGCGCCGTGCCCGTCCTGGTCCGCTCCGGCGCCGATGACGGCCGGGAGCTGCTCGATATCCCCGCCGACGTCGCCGCTCTCCGACCCGAGGCTCTCTGTGCACGCACCCACGGCTTCCCTCTGCCGGTAGCCGGACACCATGGCGGCCGACGCCGTTCGCTGCAACATGGATATATATTTCTTGTTTCTTCCTCTGTTCTCCGTATCTTTTTCCTTTCTCGGTGTGGATGGACGGAAGAGATGGTGTGAGGGTTATATACGTACTACCACGGTCTCTGCAGCCTACGCAAGTGGGCAGCTGATCTCCAACTGACGTGCTGGCCCACAGTTGTCGAGGTTCACCTGTCAGTTGCCTGTGGTTTCAACCAACCGCCGCCAAGCTGGTTGTTAGTTGATACAGCTGTGGGCGCCGCCACTTGACCGGGGCCCACGCTACCCTAGCCTCCACGCAACCAGCTAGTCGTACTCATCGTTTTGCACACACGCACGGTCCAAGACCCACCTGTCGGTGGAAGATAAGCCCTACGACGAGGTATATCTGGTCATGTAGGGTTCCAGCTTGGCAGGAGAAGGAACAACACGCCCTGTACGTCCTGATGCAGAGTCACCGACGCGTGGGGTATGATACACGTGGGACCCGCAGGCCAGGGGGAGTGCCGTTTTGGCTTTGCGCTAGCTCGTGGCTGGTGGAGAGCTGGAATGCAACGAGCCAACGAGGGCAGCACGAGTTTCTAGTTAGGTGCTGTGGTGGATTGGAGGGGACGGTGGTGAGGTGCCGCGGTGGATGTTTTTTTTTAGAGTACGTTAAAAACATACCATATTTTTATAGAAGGAAGTATATAAGTTTACGAAATCCCTACAACGATGTAGACATTGATGAGGATACATCAACTCCAATCTCCAACTAAGATGAAGAGACTACTCTCTCACAAATCTACTCAATCCTACCACACCCACACCCGCAAGCTTCCAAGATTTGATCTCCTCTAGAATTTGTGGAGCTAGCCTAGTAGCAGAACTAACTTGCTCGGCCTGTTGAAGACCCTAGCATTTCTTTGCTTCCAGAGCAACCATGCTACAACGATGAAAAATGTGTCAAATCCTTGCTTGTATGGCTGTCGAAAGTGACTCATTGTCTTCAACCACCACTCCTGGAAAGTATCAACTGCATCGGGGATCTCCACGTTTACCTGCATCGCATGGAAACATTGGTGCCAAACTTCTTTGGCATACACGCATTGTGCCAAGATATGATCCACGTTATCCTCTTCCTGCAAGCACGTACAGCATGCCGAGGGCGCATCATGCAACCCATGTCGAGCTCTACGATCGGATGTCCATATGCGGTATTGCACAGCCAGCCATGCAAAAATCTTACATTCCAGAGTCGCCAAACTTCACCATATGCAAGAGGCCGTGCTCGATCTCACCAGCCCCTGACATAGCCGCTCATATGTGGACCTGGCCATGTACACACCGGACGGCTCGCATGGCCATCGGAAGATGTCTTCAGTGTTGATCTCACGTGGTGTGTTGGCTATGACATGCTGAAGATGAATAAGCTGAATGTGAGCCATGAAAGATAGTTCTCCTCTGATGTCTTGAGTCCATCTACTATCTGTCATTGCTTGCTATATCGTTCTCCATTTTTTGGTGCGTACATCAACTGCGCAACAATCAGGGGTGCAATATCTGTAGCAGCGAAGCCTTGTAGCCATCGATCGGTCCAGAAAAGTACCTTGTCCCCCTTCCCTGTTGTGATCTGAACGGTGTTGTCGAACACTGCTCTGGCTTCATCATCAACCTCATTAGTCAGGCCATGCCACGGTCGCTCTACATCAGTACGGTGTAGCCATTCCCAGTAAACTCTTAGAGCAAGTGTCTGCAGCTGTTTTTTGACGCCGATGCCTCAAGACTTCATTGGTCTGCATATGGTGTTCCATGCAACCAAGCATTGCCCTCCATGGGTTCTCTCCTTTCCCGCCCAAAAAAATGATCTCATCCAAGTATTGATTTCTTCAAACACCCAAAGTGATGGATTCAGCACGAGTAAGTGATGAATTGGTCTAACTGCAATGACACTCTTGACTAGGATTAATCTCCCGGGACTCTGAATGAGACCACATTGCCATGTTGGTATAAATTGCTTGACCTGATCCAACAATGGCTGGCAATCAATTCTTGTGAGCTGGTTTATGGCAAGCGGTAGTCCGAGATACCTGCAGGGGAAAGTTCCAGATTGGCAGTCCAGAAATTTTATCACCCTTTCCTTATCCTCCTGATGTCCCCTTATTAATATGGCAGATGTCTTCCTGTAATTGATTCGCGGGCTTGTGGCATTCCCAAAAATATTGAGCACCTCTCTCACACAGGCAAGGTCCAATGCAAATGGGCAGATGAATAGAGCCACATCGTCTGCAAAGATGGAGAGTCTCTGCATGGCTTTAATGCCCGAGAAGGAAGAGAGCACATCCTCATGTGTTGCCTTGTCGATTAATGTTGTAAGTATGTCCATAGCTATGACGAATAGCAGTGGTTAGCTCGGATCTCCCTGCCTCAACCCTTGACTATGATAAAATATCCTCCCGGTACATCCATTCACAATCACCTTTGTGCTCGCAGTCTATAGAAGGATTTCCAACCATCGAATGAACCTTGGCCCGAACCCTTTAGCTCTTAGGAGTTGGAAAAGGAATGGCCAGGAGAGTGTGTCGAAGGCCTTCGAGATGTCCAGTTTAAGGAACACACCCGGAGCTCTCCTAGTGTGGATTTTTATTGCAACATGTCTTACCATTAAGAAGTTGCCATGGAGTACTCTCCCCTTAATGAATACCGATTGACTGGCATTAACTAGTGCTTTCATCTGTCTCCTAACTCTGATCATGAGCATTTTCGCGAATAGCTTCTCAAAACTGTGTATCAAGCTAATAGGGCGGAAATCTCCTCTACATCACTTTTCTTTGGTATTAGCGTAATGAAGGCTCGGTTGAGCTTTGCAAAGCTTGTTCCATCACACACATAAAGTTTGTGCATCGCTGCCATAATGTCATGCTTAATGATAGGGCATGCTCTCTAATAAACCGCTCCTATGAATCCGTCGGGTGAAAGTGCAACTAATTCCCGGGTGGTTTTGGTAATTCATAACAACATATAGCTCAGTGAGCTAATATCCATTCAAGATAAATATTTTAGGAAGTTCAATGAATGGCATGGCATGGACTAGAAATGTGGACCCCTCAAAATGCTAAGGACATATATTGGCAAAAGCTCAAGATTCTTCATCTTTGTTTTAGTGATCCAAGATCACATTGAGTCCATAGGAAAGCCATTACTATTAAAAGGGGATGAGGTGTTGCTTAATGGCCTGCTTGATCAAATGCTTAGTGATATTGCTCCAAAAACCTCAACCACTTTCTCCATCCAACTATGTGAAAACCCTAAACTCCAACTTGGCCCCACCGATTCTTTCTATCCAGTGCCATCGAGTTCATATGACATAGCCATAGTCAGAAACACTAACAGTTCGGTCACACCAATATGGATCCGGATCTCACCGAGATGGCCTTGCCAACTTCTTGTTATCAGTTGCAATTATTCCGGTCTCACCGGAATAGCAATCGGTCTCACCGAGATGGTTTGACCAATTCTTTGTTGCCCTATTGCTTTACTTCGGTCTCAACGAGTTGATGCAATCGGTGCCACCGAGATGAGGTTTACCCGAAGCAATAGCACATCGGTGCCACCGATTTGTTCTAGTCGGTCCCAGCGAGATTCCTAACGTTCACATTTTTGAACTAATCGATCCACTAAGTTTACCTATCCGGTCTCACCGAGATTGATCAAATGTGTGTAATGGATGGATATTGTGTGGAGGCTATATATACCCCTCCACCCCCTTCTCCATATGTGAGAGAGCCATCAGAATATGCCTACACTTCCACCATACATTTTCTGAGAGAGAACCACCTACTCATGTGTTGAGATCAAGATATTCTAATCCTACCACAAGAATCTTGATTTCTAGCCTTCCTCAAGTTGCTTTCCACTCAAATCATCTTTCCAGCATATCCAAATCTTTGAGAACGAGTTGAGTGTTAGGGAGACTATCATTTGAAGCACAAGATCAAGGAGTTCATCATCAACACACCATCTATTACCTTTTGGAGAGTGGTGTCTCCTAGATTGGTTAGGCGTCGCTTGGGAGCCTCCGGAAAGTTGTGGAGTTGAACCAATAAGCTTGTAATGGCACGGAGATCACCTACTTCATGAAGATCTACCTGAGTGAGGCAAGTCCTTCATGGGTGATGGATATGGTGGGATAGACAAGGTTGCTTATTCGTGGACCCTTCGTGGGTGGATCCCTCTGTGGACTCGCGCAACCATTACCCTTCGTGGGTTGAAGTCTCCATCAACGTGGATGTATGATAGCACCACCTATCGGAACCATGCCAAAAATCTTCGTGTCTCCATTGCACTTGCCTTCTCCAAACCCTTCCCTTTACCTTCATATGCAATGTTTCAGTTTCCGCTGCTACACTCTTAGAATTGCATGTGTAGGTTGATTTCTTGACTTGTGCTAGTTGCTAAAATCTGCCAACAACTACAATTGGGAAAAAGTTAGATTTTTATTTGGTCAAGTAGTCTATTCAGCCCCTCACCCTCTAGACATACTTTCGATCCTACAAGTGGTATCAGAGCTTTGGTCTCTACTTGCCTTGATTTCCATAGCTTTGGTGATCATAGCCTTGGTTTCACAACCTAGAAGAGTATGGTGTCTAGTGAGGAAATATTACCACCGTAGAGGTCCTTACTTTGATGGTACTAATTTTGCTAGTTGGAAGCATACGATGAAAATGCATATCTTTGTCATAACCCCGTCATTTGGGCTATTGTGCGTATTGGCTTGCAAGGTGATTTTTCCGAGGATGGAAAAGAACCAGATCATGAAGAGACAACAGAAGAAATGAAGATGTTGCAATACAATGCTCAAGGTTGCGATATTCTCTTCAATGGATTGTGCCCTGAAGGACTCAACAAAATCAGTCGTCTTGAGAATGCAAAGGAAATTTGGGATACTTTGGTTGATGTGCATGAAGGTACCAAGTCCATCAAGGAATCCAAATTGGATGTGCTTCAAAGTCAACTTGACAAGTTCAAGATGAAGGATGGTGAAGAAGTCAACGAAATGTACACTAAGCTTGCTCTCATCACAAACGAGATTGTAGGCTTAAGAAGTGAAGAGATGACCGACAAATTCATCATTAAGAAGATCCTAAGAGCCTTGGATGGAAAATATGACATCGTGTGCACCTTGATCCAAATGATGCCCAATTACAAAGATCTCAATCACACGGAAGTCATTTGTAGAATTGTTGCTCATGAGATGTCACTCAAGGATAAGGAAGAGCTCCACAACAAGTCAAGTGGTGCTTACAAAGCTTCAAGTGATACTCCTACAACATCAAGCGAGAAGCAAGTCTCCAATGAAGAATTGAGCTTAATGGTGAAGAACTTAAACAAGTTATACAATAATAGAAGCAAAGAGAGAAGCTCCAAGTCAAGGTCCTACAACGACAAAATATCTTCTAGTCGTGATCGTAATTGCTACAATTGTGGAAGACTCAGACACTACTCCAATGAGTGTACAACTCCCTACAAGAAAATAGAAGATTCACCAAAAAGGAGGAGTAGAAGAGATGAATCACCTCCAAGAGAGAGAAGGAGTAGAGATGATCGTTATGAACGAAGACCCTCTCGTAGAAGCAAGGATTCGGAAAAGAAGGACAAGTCATCAAAGAGCTACACAAGACGAAGATATCAAGCTCATGTTGGTGAATGGTTATCCGGTTCAGACTCCGACAACTACTCCGAGAGAAGCTATCACTTCGACTCCGACTATACTCAAGATGAAGGTGTTGCCGGTCTTGAACTTTTGTCATCCAACTCCTACGACATATTTGACTCGCCAAATGAAGGAATTGGAAGATGCTTCATGGCTAAAGGTCCTAAGGTATCACACCCCGAGTATGTTGATTTCAATAGAGATGATGATGATTTGCTAGGTGATGATGATTTATTGTTGACAACACTAGTGATGAAAACTATGATGAACTTGCTAATAATCATGCTAATCAAGATGAAACAAATGACAATAAGAATGAGTTTGAGCATCTAACTAAAGAACTAAACACTCTTAAGTTAGCTCATGAAACAACTCTAGAGGATCATAGAGAGCTCCTAAGGACTCATGAGAAGCTACGCTTCAAGAAGCTAAATTTAGAGCAAGAGCATGAGTTCCTAAAAGTTATTAATGATGATCTTCGAAAGAACTTATTATATTGCCAAACATATCCTCTTGTCTACTTATATGCCACAAGTAAAATCTAGCAATAAGAGCAAGAAAGATTCTTCCTCTAGTTGTAACAATAATCATGTTAAATCCAACATTGTTGCTTCTGGTAGTTCTCTTGATTCCACTAATGATTCTCTTAGCCAAGTTACACTTGAGCAAGAAAATAGCTTATTGAAGGGAATTATAGAGAAAGGTGTTTACAAGAGCCTTGTCGGAAGTAAGCAATTTGAGGAAATTGTACACAAGCAAGAAAGACACCGGAAGAATCAAGGTGTTGGTTTTGAACGAAAGTTCAATGCCTATGGAGTTGAGTGGGAATAAGATCAATACCTCAAGATGAAGTTTGTTACTCAACAAGAGAAGTATGACCAACTTCTTTCAAGGAACACAAGCTCAAGACGATCTTCCACCACAAGACCACAAGCTAAAAGGCAAGGACAAGCTTCAAGAGGAGATTGACTCATTTGAAGAAGCTCCTAAGGCCATGGTCAAGTGAGTTCCCAAGACTACATCAAGCTCTACTTCATCAAGCACGACTACAACTCCAAGGATTCCCATCAAGTTGATGTGAATCCCAAAGAATAAGAACTAGAGTGTTCTTGAGGGTGACTCCACCAACATACTTCACTCATATACATTTTGGCGATGACTTGTGCAATCAACTTTCATATCTTGCACTAGTTCATGGAATCACAAATCCTCTTGTTGGTAAGACAAGGGACAAGGCAACCCAATGCTTTCATGGACATCATCATATGTGTAATTCACTCTATGTCTATGGATATCTTTGTATGTTCCTTGTGGGACTAACCAATGTAGGTTTTGAAAGTGCAACACTCCAATGGATTGATCCAAAAGATCTACATCAACATTGAGCATCCACATCTTCAATATCTACATGAAGTCATCATCAACAAAACCCAAGGTTAGTTCATCCCTCTTGGAGGGGGGGGATATCACATCTAGGTGAAGCTTTGCTCTAAGAATTGAGCTAAAGCAACTCTAATGCTGTGAACACATTAATGCTTTATGTAAAAGTGGTAACCCCACTTGTTCTTAAATGATGAGTATGACCTACGGTCAAATGTTCTCATTTGACTCGTCAGTCAATATACTCATATATAGATGACCTAGTCATCGCCAATTGCTTGATAGATGCTAGAAGTGTTTGTGCATGCTTTGCACATATTTCATTTGCTATCTTATTCTGTGAGCATGTTGGTTGCATAATTTCTCCATTCGAGGACATCCATTTTTGGTTTTGGTTGTTTGGTTTTTATTGGCCCAATGGATGAACAAGAATGCTGAAGAACATTCTCTAGCTATATATGCTTTTTCTATCCTCAAACTCTATTCATGCTACATCACAAAAATTGAACAAGTCTTTTTCGGACCCTCCTGGTGAGGAGCACTCGGATCCACCGATCCGTGAAGGGATGCCTTCCAAAACCTTCTCATGAATACTAGTCAGACCAACAAACTCATATTCGGTCCCACTGAAACCAATAGATTGATCTAGGTTTTCATCTTGATGCTACCGATTAGAATGACTCAGTCTCGCCGAGTTGCAATAATTGCACGCAGTTTTGCATCTCAGTTCCACCGGGACATCCCATCCGCTGCCACCAACAGCATATGGGTATATATACTCTGCGGCCCATTTGGTTGAAAAATCCTTCAAACCTCTCGAGCCCGCGCCCCATTGCTGCCGCCCCTTTGTCTCCGGATCATCGTCATCTCCGCCTGTGTGCCTCAGCCGCAAGTCTCCGCTGCCGTTAATGGATTTCTCCACCGCCGTTGCCGCCGTAGCGAATCGTCACCGAGTTAGGGTACGGTTCGACCACTTTGTGCCTATTTCCCCTTCCAATTCATTGCACAGTGTTATTGCCTGCTTTCTTTCCACGTATGAAAACTTCCTTTCTAGCAAAAAGTTCCTTTAGATTAGATTCGATGAAAAATTTTAGGGTTAGGTTTCTGCCAAGCTCCTCTCGGACCGACCGAAATGAAGTTTTCGGTCCCACTGATTAGCCCTGGCCATTGCACTAATTACAACTCGGTCTGACCGAAGCGTACTGATCAGTGAGACCAAAGCGAATTCTCTATGAAACCCTAGTATCTTGGAGTCACTGAACTGCAACTCGGTCTGACCGATGTTGTATGTTTAGCCTCTTTTAAGTGCTTCGGTGTCACCGAGATATTCATATCGGTAGCTCCGAAATGCTTTCTGCAGAAAACTAAAACTAAGATATTGACTCATGTTTTTGCAAAACAAGCTGCTTTTTGTGATGCTCATCTACTCTGCCCATGCCCATCTATTCATAGGTTCAGTTTGCAAAGATGTCTGAAGCAAGTGATAGCCAGAACATGCTAGATGAATAAGTCAATCTCAGTGGGGGCACAAGCCCAAGTGGAAGCTATGAGGAAGGCAGTAGAAGCACTCCCAGCAATCTGCCTAAAGTTACCACTAGACAGAGAAGAAGAGAACCTTAGACAGTGAGGATGAGGATTTTGTTGTTGAGGATGAAGTGACCTCAAAGAAGAAAGTGCTCAGGAAGGAGTATGCTGCAGCTGCTGCCACCAAGCCAGGTCTTCAAAAGAAACCTCCTGCCAAGAGAGCTCCCATGTCTAAGGCCAGAAGGTCAACTATTACACAAGAGACTATGGAGTTCACTCTTGAGCTAAGAGAGGAAGGAGAAGTTGCAGATGAGAAGAAGAATAGGAATGAGAGAGTCAAGAAAACCATTTCCAGAGTAATTGGTAGACCATCCATGATGAGGGATGATGATGATGATCATGAGGAGGAACTTGGTGCACCCCCAGCCAAAACTCAGAAGTTAATGGCAGATGCCATTAAGGCTGGTGCACCCTCCAAGCCCAAGTCAAAAGCTCCACCTGCTGCACCCAAGATTACAGCTCCAAAGAGATACAATAGGAACATTCCTGCTATAGAGAAGAACAAGAGCCCAGTGCTAGAAGTTCATGAAGATGAGGAGCCCCAAGTGCTTAGAAAATTGAAGCCCGAGACTGTAGACCATGATGATGGACATCAAGTGGCTGAGAACATGAAGTTGAGGAAGGACACTGGTTTGAGACTATGGAGGAAAACTGATCCATATGCTACAAGGAGAAGGACTGTTGTTGATTATCGTTTCCACACCAGAGAAAAACAAGACTTCTATGAGACAGCTTTGCTTGATAATAAGCCAATTGTGAGAGAGATGAAATGGGTGGATTGGAAGTACATAGATGCCAATGAGGATTACTTCCCCCATGTTCATGAGAGTTTCAGGTTGACTGGAGTTGATGACTTTGTTGCACAAGAGCTCACCAAGTGAAACAATGAAATGGTGATGCAATTTTACTCCATTTCACATTTCTATCCAGATGGGAAGATAGTGTGGATGACTAAGGGCACCAAGTACTAGTCATCGATCTCAGAGTGGGCTGCTCTTATCAATGCCCTAGAAGAAGGAGAGAATGACATAGATGTCTATGGAAAACCCATGATGTATCATAACACTATGGCTCACATGTACAAGCCTATTCCTGGCAAAGCACTTGAGACTCACAAGTTTGTTTCTATCTATTACTTGCTTGCTGGTTTGGCCACCACCAACTACATCTTGAGGCATACCTTGTTGCCCAAGTCCAGAGATGAGAGAATGGTCCGTGGCCATTCCATCAACCTGCTGCATCTATTTGGCATCCCACAAAAGTTCAAGGTTATCAGTTTGATTGTTGAGACAATCATAGGACAGCTGCAGACCAAAAGAGGTCATGTGGATATGCACCACATATTCAAATGTTGATCAGTTCCAAGGTTGGAACTGGCATATATCTGCTTAACAGAGAGCATCTACATCTTAGACCAGAATTTGAGGACAATGAAGTGGTGATGGATGCTTCACATCCAACATCAGTTGATGCCCAGGAGAAGGCCGAGAAGGCAAAGGCTGCTAAAGCAGCAAAGGCAGCAAGTGCTCCAGATAGATACATAGTAAATCTCAAGACCAAGCAAGATCAACTCACATATCTGCTAGAAGCAACTCTAAGGATTGCGAAGATTCTGGCCAACTTAACCAAAAATCAGGAGAGCCTGGAGAGAATTGTTGTAAACAAGATGTATAATCTTGATGTCAAGGTCATTGAGATTCAAACCATTGTTGAGAAGTTGTGAGATGATGCTGAGGATAGAGATGATAAACCTACCACTCATAGATTCCAAACGGTGCCAAGGGCACAGAGGTCTACTGTTGAGCCAGTTGCAGACATGCGGCCTACTCACTCTACTCATGCTTATCACATACATCTCAAAGCGACGATGTATTTCACTCATTTGTCAAAGCTTTGATCTATATGTTGTCATCAATTACCAAAAAGCGGGAGATTGAAAGTGCAACTAATCCCCAGGTGGTTTTGGTAATTCATAATAACATATAGCTCATTGAACTAATATCCATTCAAGATAAATATTTCAGGAAATTCAATGAATGACATGGCATGGACTAGAAATGTGGACCCCTCAAAATGCTAAGGACATATATTGGCAAAACCTCAAGACTCTTCATCTTTATTTTAGTGATCCAAGATCACATTGAGTCCATAGGAAAATGTAGCGACCCGACCCGAATGGATCAAGTCTCTGTGCTTAAGTGTCATCCCTGGATCGGTATGCTGACACACACAGTACTCGAGGATTTATAACAGAGGTAAATCACATGTAAAAGTAACGTAAATACTATTACCTCAATCCAAAATAGCGGAAGTAACAAGGTTGTGGATTCCCATCAACACCAACGGCAAAGTTGAGTGTAGAAATCGTAACCCTAACGTATCACTTACTCGTCGCAAGAAATCCTGCAGCATGAGACGTTGCAGCCACAAAGGGTCAGTACATTGAATGAACTGGCAAATTCACACCATAGAGAGAAATGATGAACAATGGCTATCACTACATGCATATTTGGCTGGTGGAAAAGCTCTATGGTTATAGTTTTTGCGAAAAGCCAATTTTTCCCTACTACAAAAGGAATAAATTTTATTTAACTATCATGGTGGTTGTTAAACATTGAGAATGGTTGACAGCATTCTCAATCCCAATTAAGCATCAAAATTAAAACCCAACAATATTAATTAAAGTAACATGATGAGATTCACATGATAATCCAAGTACTAGATACTCAAGATGTCCATAACTGGGGACACGGCTAACCATGATTAGTTTATTACACTCTGCAGAGGTTTGCGCACTTTTCCCCACAAGACTCGATCGCCTCCATTTGGTTTCTCGCACTACATGGTGTTTGAGAAGACGGATGACCGAGACATAGTCTTTCAGAAGCGCTAGCACCTTACGATCGGGTAGACCGTACCACCTACATCCCCTACATCTGCTAGTCTACCACTGTAAGAGTTCGCACGACTTAGTCAACTATGCTAGAGCCCATAATAGCTTGTGGCTGCACACGGAAGTTTCTAGTATGAATAGTCTCATGATCCCTTTGAGCCTGGGTGGCGGTCCAAAAGAAAACAGGCAAGTCCTGGAATACCCAGGTGCCTCAATCCACCCAGATGTGTGTTTAAGTTGCCACCTTAGATAAACCATTAATTAACAATCTCACATCTGTCATGGATATCACTCACCCAATCCACGTCTACTAGCATAGCATGGCATAATAAGCAAATGTAGAAGTAACTCCCAAAGGTTTGATAATAACAGGTAATAGGTACTACCTCATCTACTTCCCATCCCACAATTTAATTAGATCCTAATCATGCAATGTTGGAGGTTTGATCTAATGCAATAAAAACTGGGTATGAAAAAGGTATGATCAAAGTGTGAACTTGCCTGCAATGTTGATGAAGATGATGCGCACTCAAAACTCTTGATAGTTCTACTCGTCACACTCCGGTCAATCTATCGTAAGCAAGCAATAGTAACCACGCATAAGCACTCACTCAAAAGATCAGAGAGAATAGAGAAAACAATTCGGAAAACATCAAAACCAAGCAAATAACTCTTGCAACATAAAACAATTTCTAACAGTACTAAAATTATATGAATTTGGCCTTATCAGAAAGTTTAGGTCAAGAGCTTCGATTTGCAAAAAGAATCAACTGAAACGGAGTTACGAAACTCAAGTTATGATCAGACGAAGTTTGAATTCAAATCTGATCTAATTCAAATTTTAAACTTTTCAAAAACATGTTTGAGTTGGATTACTGGATAGAGGAGATCATAACGAAGAAGTGGGCGTTGGTTTCGTTGGATTTGGACAAACGAGTAAAAAGATGTGATCGTTTGAAGTACAGGGACTATTCTGTAAATAAAGTATTCACAACTTGGTCCCTGGCCAAAAATTAAAAAGAAAAAGAAAAATCTATCGAGCAGACGCTCGCTACAGGGGCATATAGGACGAAAACTGTTCGCTACAAATCCTAAACTAGCAAACGCTCACCAATTAACCTAACTAATAAATAAAACCGGCTTTAGAAAAAAAACTAGAGAAAACCTAGAGGCAAAACTAAACCGGATCGGCGGTTAATTACCGGTTCGGTCGGTTCAGGCAAGAAAACCGACGGCGACGATTTGACGATAGCGGCGGCTCCGGCGATGGCACAGCGGGGCGGGACGGCGGCGGGCGAGCACGGACGAGTAGAGGCGCGAGCGGCGGCGTGCGGCAGCGAGCAGCGGCGCGGCGGCAGCGAGATGCTAGTGTCGGTGGCGGTGATGCGAGGTGAGCTGGCGGCGGGAACAGGATACAGGGGCGGCACCCTCGCCTTTTAAAGGCGGAGGAGGAGGCGGTTGCGTGGGGAAAGGGGCATGGCGCGAGGTGGCGAGGTCGGGCACGGCGGCGGCGGTGCGTGCTCGCTCGGGAAACCGCCCCGAGCTCGGGGACGATGCGCTGGCTGCTGGGCCGCGGCCTGGCCAGGTGGCTGGGCGGGCCCGGTCAATGAAGAGAGATTTCAAAAAAACATTTTCCAGGCAATTTAAATAATAAAACAAATTAAATGAAAATATTATATAGGCATATAATATATCAAAAACTTGAGAAAAAGATTATCTACGACATGAACATTTTTCTAGAGTCAAATAAAATTCATACAAATTCAGATAAATCAAAGAGTGCTACTGGTCTATTAAAATCCAACAGAAATCATTTTAAAAATACCAAAATGAATTCAAATTTGTTTATCTCCAATTTTCTGATGTAGGGAATCATGTTACCCTATTTTTCATATATTTTATTTTTGGAGAAAAAATAATTTGAATAAAACTCAAATAACTCCAAATTGAAAATAAATTCAAAAGGGGCTTTGAATTTAATTCTTTGAAACTCCCAACTCATATTTCATATAATTTGAAGAAGTCATTTTATCTTCGCTCGTGAAAATCATTGAGTTGCATAAAGTTTCAGAATCGGAAATATTTTCAAATGAAATTCAAATATTTTCAACACCCCTTGTCATTTAAATAAATGGAAGAAGTCATGTCATCTTCTCTCCAGGGTTTTGTGTTTGAAAAGAATTTGAATTCATGGAGATCAGAAAGCAAATATGAAAGTTTGGGAAAGTCCTTTTATTCCCTCTCATTTAACTTTCAAAAAGTTTCGAATTCACTCACTTTCAGACAATCAATCAAACAATCAATCAAATCTATCTATTCATTATAACATTCCAAAATTTAGAATTTTGGGATGTTTCAGAAAACCAATACAATTAAAAGGGGATGAGGTGTTGCTTAATGGCTTGCTTGCTCAAATGCTTAGTGATATTGCTCCAAAACCCTCAATCACTTTCTCCATCCAAATATGTCAAAATCCTAAATTCGAACTCGGCCCCACCGATTCTTTTTATTCGGCGCCACCGAATTCATATGACATATCCAAAACCATAAACCCTAGCCATTTGGTCACACCGATACGGATCTCGGTCTCACCGAGATGGCGTTGCCAACTCAGTGTTATCAGTTGCACTTATTTTGGTCTCAGCGAAATAGGAATCGGTCTCACCGAGATGGCTTGATCAAATATCTATTGCCCTATTACTTTACTTCGGTCTCAGCGATTTGATGCAATCGGCGCCACTGAGATGAGGTTTGCGCTAAGCCCTAGCACATCGGTCCCACCAAGTTGTTACAGTCAGTCCCACGGAGATTCCTAATGTTCACAGTTTTGAACTAATCAATCCCACCGAGTTTACCTATTCGGTCTCACCGAGATTGATCAAATGTGTGTAATGGTTGGATTTTCTGTGGAGGCTATATATACACATGCAACCCCTTCTCCATATGTAAGAGAGCCATCAGAATGTGCCTATACTTCCACCATGAATTTTTGAGAGAGAACCACCTACTCATGTGTTCAGATCAAGATATTCCAGTCCTACCACAATAATCTTGATTTCTAGCCTTCCCCAAGTTGCTTTCCACTGAAATCATCTTTCCACCATATCCAAATCTGTGTGAGAGAGTTGAGTGTTGGGGAGACTATCATTTGAAGCACAAGAGCAAGTAGTTCATCATTAACACACCATTTATTACCTTTTGGAGAAAGGTGTCTCCTAGATTGGTTAGGTGTCACTTGGGAGCCTCCATCAAGTTGTGGAGTTGAATGAAGAAGTTTGTAAGGGCAAGGAGATCGCCTACTTCGTGAAGATCTACCCGAGTGAGGCAAGTACTTCGTGGGCGATGGATATGGTGGGTTAGACAAGGTTGCTTCTTCATGGACCCTTCATGGGTGGAGCCCTCTGTGGACTCGCGCAATCGTTACCCTTCGTGGGTTGAAGTCTCAAGCAACATGGATGTACAATAGCACCACCTATCTGAAACACCCCCAAAATCTTCGTGTCTACATTGTGTTTGCCTTCTCCAAATTCTTCCCTTTACCTTCATATGCAATGTTTTACTTTCTGCTGCTACATTATTAGAATTGCATGTGTAGGTTGATTGCTTAACTTGTGCTAGTTGGTAAAATCTGCCAACGACTACAATTGGGAAAATGTTGGATTTTTATTTGGTCAAGTATTCTAATCACCCCCCCTCTAGACATACTTTCGATCCTACATTGGGTCGTAGAGCTCTATCAGGGTGCATATCATTGATAGCATCCAGAACTTCCTGCTCGGTGAAGATGGCGTCTAGCTCAGCTAGATTGATGGGCTGCACATCCAGCTAGTCTAGATCGAGTGTGAAATCTCAGGCCTGATCTGTCCCAAGTAGGGTGTCAAATGAGGCCGTGAATGCCTTCTCCTTCTGACTTTTCTCGATGTACACTTCATCCCCAATTTTGACGTATGGGATAAAAAAATTTGCTCGCCTGCCATTGGCGAAAGATTGGAACAACTTTGTATTTGCATTGCTCTCCCTGATCCATCTCATTCTCGATCTCTGTCTCTCTATGGTCCGTTCCAGAGATGCCATACCCAGCAGTGCAAGCTTAAGGGTTTACCTAAGCCACAATTCCTGATCAGTGAGGATGTGGTTCTCTTGTGATTGGTCAAGCCGAAAGATCACCATTGTTGCAACAGTCATGAGGATTTTAATGTTTCATGTCTTCTTCTGGCTCCAAGATTGCAATGCTACTGTTGTGTACCTGAGTAGGGCATCAAGTCTCTTGAAAGGATCAACTATGCTATCATCAGAAACCCATGTCTCTTGCACTGCATCTTCAAAAGTCTCCAGTTTTGTCCAGTATAGTTCAAACCGAAATCTCTGTTTAGGGCAAAACATGGCTGCAGTGTGTAGATGTAGTGGGCCGTGATCGGACAGACCAAAGGATAAAGCTTGTAGTAAACAGTCTGGATTCGCTAGTTCCCAATCCACCGAAACTAACACTCTATCAATCTTAGTCATGGTGGCCGTATCCCTCTCGTTGGACCAATTCTCTACTGTAGCAAATCACTAAAATTATAATTTGACATTGCATACTAAATGACTCTGCATATTTAAGAGTCCTACCCTCAAATAGAATCATTAAACAAGCAAACATATGCAAACAATGCAATCATAACAGCAATCTGTCTAAACAAGACAGTCTGTAAAGAATGCAAGAGGAATCATATTATTTAACTCCAAAAATTCTGAAAATTTACCAAACTGTAGATAATTTGTTTTTACTCATTGTTTAAATATTTCAAGATTTCATCATGTTCTGACTATTCACCAATATTCAAAACATAACAGAAAACTTTCTGTTTTCAAACAGCAACATATAGAATTGCAAAATAAGCATGGTAAAGCCTATACTTGACCTTTTTATTGAAATAAAAGATGCAAGACATTACTGTAAATAACAGCAAGCAAATCCTAATAAAATAAAATGACACTCCAAGCAAAACTCATATCATGTGGTGAACAAAAATATAGCCTCAAGTGAATTTACCGATGAACGAAGACAAAAGAGGGGATGCCATCCGGGGCATCCCCAAGCTTAGTCTATTGCTACTCCTTATTCCATAGTCCATCAAAACTTACCCAAAACTTGAAAACTTCACAACACAAAACTCAATAGAAAACTCATATGCTCCATTAGTATAATAAAGCAAATCACCACTTAGGTACTGTTGTGAACTCATTCTAAATTTATAGTTGTGTTCTATATACTTTATTCCAACTTCTCCATGGTTCATACCCTCCGATAGTACTCATAGATTCATCAAAATAAGCAAACAATACATAGAAAACAGAATCTGTCAAAAACAGAACAGTCTATAGTAATCTGGAAACTTTCCATACTTCTGTAACTCCAAAAATTCTGAAAAATTAGGACAATCTAGGAAATTTGTATATCAATCTTCTGAAAAAATAATCAGCATTTTATCACGTTCCTGTAAAAAATGAAAATTATTTTACTGGGCGCAAAAGTTTCTGTTTTTAGCAAGATCAAATCAACTATCTCCATAGACCATCCCAAAGGTCTTACTTGGCACTTTATTGAAACAAAAGCTATTAAAAATGTTTAATACAGTAGCCTAATCATGTTAACACAAAAAAAGTAGGTATAAATATTGGGTTGTCTCCCAACAAGAGCATTTTATTTATTGCCTTTTTAGCTAGGCATGATGATTTCAATGATGCTCACATAAAAGATAAGAATTGAAACATGATGGGAGCATCATGAAGCATATGACTATCCATTTAAGTCTAACCCACTTCCTATCCATAGAGATTTTGTGAGCAAACAAATTATGGGAACAAGAATCAACTAGCATAGGAAGGCAAAACAAGCATAACTTCAAGATTTTCAACACATAGAGATGAAACTTGATATTATTGAGATATGTAAAAGCATATGTTCCTCTCTCATAATAATTTTCAGTAGCATCATGAATGAATTAAACAATATAACTATCACATAAAGCATTCGTTTCATGATTCATAAGCATAGAAATTTTAATACTCTCCACATAAGCAAATTAGTTCTCATGAATAGTAGTGGGAGCAAACACAACAAAATAACTATCATGCAAGGCATAATCCAATTGAAAATTAAAATCATGATGCCAAATTTCATGGTTATCATTATTCTTTATAGCATACATGTCATCACGATAATCATCATAGATATCAACTTTGTTCTCATAATCAATTGGAACCTCTTCCGAAATAGTGGATTCATCACTAAATAAAGTCATGACCTCTCCAAATCCACTTTCATAAATATAATCATCATAAATAGTGGGATCACTACCTAGAGTTGACACTCTTACCAACCCACTTTCATCAATATAATCATCATAAATAGGAGGCATGCTATCATCATAGTAAATTTTCTCATCAAAACTTGGGGGACAAAAATTATCATGTTCATCAAACATAGTATCCCCAAGCTTATGGCTTTTCATATCATTAGCATCATGGATATTCAAAGAATTCAAACTAACAACATTGCATTCATGCTCATCATTCAAAGATTTAATGCCAAACATTTTATGAACTTCTTCTTCTAACACTTGAGCACAAATTTCCTTTCCATCATTTTCATGAAAGACATTAAAAAGATGAAGCATATGAGGCAACCTCAATTCCATTTTTTGTAATTTTCTTTTATAGACTAAATTGGTGATAAAACAAGAAACTAAAAGATTAAATTGCAAGATCTAAAGATATACCTTTAAGCACTCACCTCCCCAGCAACGACGCCAGAAAAGAGCTTGATGTCTACTACGCATCCTTCTTCTTGTAGACTCGTGTTGGGCCTCCAAGCATGGAGTTTTTTAGGACAGTAGCAAATTTCCCTCAAGTGGATGACCTAAGGTTTATCAATCCGTGGGAGGCGTAGGATGAAGATGGTCTCTCTCAAACAACCCTGCAACCAAATAACAAAGAGTATATTGTGTCCCCAACACACCCAATACAACGTTAAATTGTATAGGTGCACTAGTTCGACGAAGAGATGGTGATACAAGTGCAATATGGATGGTAGATATAGGTTTTTGTAATCTGAAAATATAAAAACAGCAAGGTAACTAGTAACAAAAGTGAGTGAAAACGGTATTGCAATTCTTGGAAACAAGGCCTAGGGTTCATACTTTCACTAGTGCAAGTTATCTCAACAATGATAACATAATTAGATCATATAACAATCCCTCAAAGTGCAACAAAAAGTCACGCCATAGTTCCTATCCTGGAGAACATAAGATGAAATTGCTTGTAGGGTACGAAACGACCTCAAAGTTATTCTTTCCGATCAATCCATTGAGCTATTCCTATAAGTGTCACAAACAACCCTAGAGTTTGTAGTAAAATAACACCATATGATACACATCAATCAACCCTCATGTCACCTAGATACTCCAATGTCACCACAAGTTTCCGTGGGTCAATTATACGATATGCATCAAACAACTTCAGATTCATAATATTCAATCCAACACAAAAAACCTCAAAGAGTGCCCCAAGATTTCTACCGGAGAAACAAGGCCAAACACGTGCATCAACCCCTATGCATAGATTACCCCAATGTCACCTCGAGAATCCGCGAGTTGAGTGCCAAAACATACATCAAGTGAATCAATAGAACACCCCATTGTCACCATTGGTATCCCACGCAAGACATACATCAAGTGTTCTCAAATCCATAATAGTACTCAATCCGATAATAGTGAAACCTCAAAGGTAAAACTCAATTCATCACAAGAAGGTAGAGGGGGAGAAACACCATATGATCCAACTATAGTAACAAAGCTCATGGTACATCAAGATCATGCCAAATCAAGAACATAAGTGAGAGAGAGATAAAACACATAGCTACTGGTACATACCCTCAGCCCCGAGGGTGAACTACTCCCTCCACGTCATGGAGACCGCCAGATGATGAAGATGGCCACCAGTGATGGTTTCCTCCTCCGGTAGGGTGCCAGAACGGGCTCCTGATTGTTTTTTCGTGGCTACAAAGGCTTGTGGAGGCGGAAATCCCTATCTAGTTTTATTTCTAGGGGTTTCTATATTTATAGGAAATTTTGGCATCGGAAACAAATCAGGGGTGTCCACGAGACGACAACAAGGCAGGGGGCGTGCCCTCCACCCTTGTGGATGCCTCGTGGCCCTTATGACCCAAATCTTTTACTTCTGGGGCTTCTTCTGGTCCATAAAATCACCATAAATTTTCAGGTCATTTGGACTCCATTTGATATTCCTTTTCTACAAAACACAAAAACAAGGAAAAAATAGAAAACTGACACTGGGCTCTAGGTTAATAGGTTAGTCCCAAAAATAATACAAAATAGCATATAAAACATCAAAGATGGATAATATAATAGCATGGAACAATCAAAATTTATAGATATGTTGGAGACGTGTCATGATGCTAGCAAGGAAATCATTATACTCAGTTTTGTGAGGCTCAATAAGAATGCCCCCATTGTGGGATTTTGCATGCATCACTGAATTATTCAAGGTCCATGGTATATGATTTATCATAAATAAAACAATATGAGTATTGCGCTGGGATGTAAACTTAAATCTTCACATAGATGAATCAGTGAGGTGATAGTACTAACGACACTTATCTGACAAAAATTCCTCAAGTTCAGCATTTTGTACGTACGCATCAAACTCCTCCTTGAAACCTGCATGAATCATGAATTGATCCAACGGCCATTCGCAAGGTCATACTTGAGCTTCCCTTGGTGGTTCAAGGTTTGGCTCACGTATCATGAGCCTTGGGGCTTGCTTCCTTGAGGAACTACCTTGGTATATCTTCCTAAACATTTTTCTTTCTCTGAAAAATTTCTGAAATTTTTAGTGACTCAAAATAAAAGTGAACCAAACTCAACCAAAATTGATAGCAACTACTCCCACAAGTGTCTAGAGGCTATATCATGCATCAAAACTACTTCGGACAATATAAATTTGACATGCAAGCTCAAGAACAAGGTCACCACAGCAGCAAAAATTTGCAATATATAAAGCACTAGAACAAAAACTAATTGGACCATTGGAGGAGTCGCATACGGAAGAACAATCCCCCAAAACAGTTTTGCAAATGGAGCTTTACACAAGGAGATAAAAAATGGCAGCAAGATGAGCAAGAACATGGGTTTGAGCAATGGGATGATTTTTTCTGGAGGAAGATGAAGTGGACGGGTACTGGAATAAGTGAGGGGGGACCCACGTGGGACCCACAAGGTAGGGGGCGCCCTCCACCCATGTGGTCCACTGGTGCAGCCCCCTGGTGTTCTCGGTGCCAAAAATCCTTAAATATTCTATAAAAATTCGTACAAAATTTTCAGGGCATTTGAAGAACTTTTATTTTTGGGACATTTTTTATTGCATGGATAATTCAGAAAACACATGAATAATACTATTTTTGCTTTATTTATTCTAAATAACAGAAAGTAAAAAAGTGGGTACAGAAAGTTGTGCTTCTAAATTCATCCATCTCATGCCCATCAAAATGAATCCTTTGACAATGTTGATCAAGTCTTATTACAAACCTCTTCCGAATGACATGAAACCGGAGAATTTTCGAATAACTCTAGGTTACCTCAACGGGGATATGCATGTCGCCAACAATGAGAATATCATATTTATTTTTGACAGTAGGAAGAGGGAATTCAAAACCTCCAATAACAATAGTTGAAATTTTTCCAATAGAATTGATACTATGAACTTGAGGTTGTTTCTTCGGAATGTGTACCGTATGCTCATTACCATTAACATGAAAAGTGTCATTGGCCTTGTTGCAACCAATAACAGCCCCTGCAGTATTAAAAAAAGCTCTACCAAGGATGATTGACATACTGTCTTCCTCGGGAATATCAAGAATAACAAAGTCCGTTAAGATAGTAATGTTTGCAACGACAACAGGCACATCCTCACAAATACCGATGGGTATAGCAGTTGATTTATCAGCCTTTTGCAAAGAGATTTCAGTAGGTGTCAACTTATTCAATTCAAGTCTACGATACAAAGAGAAAGGCATAACACTAACAACGACTCCCAAATCACTTAAATCAGTTTTAACATAGTTTCTTTTAATGGAGCATGGTATAGTTGGTATTCCCGGATCTCCAAGTTTCTTTGGTATTCCACCTTTAAAAGTATAGTTAGCGAGCATGGTGGAAATTTCAGCTTACGATATCTTTCTTTTATTAGTAACAATATCTTTCATATACTTAGCATAAGGAGACATTTTCAGAATATCAGTCAAACGCATATGCAAAAAGACATGTCTAAGCATTTCAACAAAGTGCTCAAAATCCTCATCATCCTTTTTCTTGCATGGTTTAGGAGGAAAGGGCATGGGTTTCTAAACCCATGGTTCTCTTTCTCTACCATGCTTCCTAGCAATAAAGTCTCTCTTATCATAACATTGATTCTTTGATTGAGGGTTATCAAGATCAACAGCAGGTTCAATCTCCACATCATTATCATTACTAGGTTGAGCATCAACATGAACATCATCATTGGCATCGTAACTAGGTTCATGCTCATTACCAGATTGTGTCTCATCATCTAAAATAGAAATATCATTTGGGTTCTCAGGTGTATCTATAACAGGTTCACTAGATGCATGCAAAGTCCTATCATTTTTCCTTTTATTTTTACTAGAAGGACTAGGTGCATCAGTATTAACTCTATGAGAACCTTGCTCAATTCTCTTAGGATGACCTTCAGGATACAGAGGTTCCTGAGTCATTTTACCACCTCTAGTCATAACTCTAACAACATGATCATTGTTCTTACTATTCATCTCATTGAGAAAATCATATTGTGCCTTAAGTACTTGTTCTACTTCAGTTTTCACCATAGAAGCATGTTTACTAATAAGATTAAGATCATTAACAGTTCTACACATAAAATCACCCAAGCGTTCAAGCATATAAGCATTACGTTTCAATTTTCTACTAACATAAGCATTGAAGTTTTCTTGTTTAATGATGAAGTTATCAAATTCATCCAAGCATTGACTAGAAGACTTATAATAAGGAATATCACCTTCATCTGATCTAGAGAGAGAATTTACCTCTATGATACGTCTCCGTCGTATCTACTTTTCCAAACACTTTTCCCTTGTTTTGGACTCTAACTTGCATGATTCGAATGGAACTAACCCGGACTGACGTTGTTTTCAGCAGAATTGCCATGGTGTTATTTTTGTGCAGAAATAAAAGTTCTCGGAATGACCTGAAAATCAACGGAGAATTATTTTGGAATATATAAAAAATACTGGAAGGAAGATCCACGTCAGGGGGGCCTCCACCTGTCCACGAGGGTGGGGGCGCGCCCTACCCCCTGGGCGCGCCCCTGCCTCGTGGGCCCCCTGACGCTCCATCGACCTCAACCCTGACTCCATATATTTACTTTCAGGGAGAAAAAACCCAGGAGAAGGATTCATCGCGTTTTACGATACGGAGCCGCCGCCAAGCCCTAAACTCTCTCAGGAGGGCTGATCTGGAGTGCGTTCGGGGCTCCGGAGAGGGGAATCCGTCGCCATAGTCATCATCAACCTTCCTCCATCACCAATTTCATGATGCTCACCGCCATGTGTGAGTAATTCCATCATAGGCTTGCTGGACTGTGATGGGTTGGATGAGATTTATCATGTAATCGAGGTAGTTTTGTTAGGGTTTGATCCCTAGTATGCACTATGTTCTGAGATTGATGTTGCTATGACTTTGCTATGCTTAATGGTTGTCACTAGGGCCCGAGTGCCATGATTTCAGATCTGAACCTATTATGTTTTCATCAATATATGAGAGTTCTTGATCCTATCTTGCAAGTCTATAGTCACCTACTATGTGTTATGATTCGGCAACCCCGAAGTGACAATAATCAGGACCACTCCCGGTGATGATCGTAGTTTGAGGAGTTCATGTATTCACTATGTGTTAATGCTTTGGTCCGGTACTCTATTAAAAGGAGGCCTTAATATCCCTTAGTTTCCAATAGGACCCCGCTGCCACGGGAGGGTAGGACAAAAGATGTCATGCAAGTTCTTTTCCATAAGCACACGACTATATTCAGAATACATGCCTACATTACATTGATGAACTGGAGCTAGTTCTGTGTCACCCTAGGTGATGACTGTTACATGATCGATTGCGTCCGGCATAATTCTCCATCACTGATCCAATGCCTACGAGCTTTCCATATATTGTTCTTCGCTTATTTACTTTTCCGTTGCTATTGTTATCATCACTATAAATCACCAAAAATATTACTTTTTCTACCATTACCTTTTACTACCATTACTACTACTATCATATTACTTTGCTACTAAATACCTTGCTGTAGATACTAAGTTTCCAAGTGCGGTTGAATTGACAACTCAGCTGCTAATACTTGAGAATATTCTTTGGCTCCCCTTGTGTCGAATCAATAAATTTGGGTTGAATACTCTACCCTCGTAAACTGTTGCGATCCCCTATACTTGTGGGTTATCAAGACTATTTTCTGGCGCCATTTCCGGGGAGCATAGCTCTATTCTTTGAGTCAATTGGGATTTATATCTGCTTATCATTATGAAGAACTTGAAAGATCCAAGAACCATGATTTATCCCTCAACTACGAGGGGAGGTAAGGAACTGTCATCTAGCTCTGCACTTGATTCACCTTCTGTTTTGAGTAAGCTTGCGACACCTAAACATGCGACATATCAGAATTTATGGTTAAGCAAGAAGTTTTAATGCTTATGTTGGTAGACAATTGAAACATGATGCTTATATTATAGAACACTTGAGTGATTATATGGCTAATGTTAAACATGAACTAAAACTTATTAGTAAGCATGCTTCCATGGTTACCACTCAAGTAGAACAAGTACTTAAAACTCAGAATGATTTGCTCAATGAATTAAATAGTAAGAAAAATGATAATGCTGTTAGAGTTATAACTAGAGGTGGTAAAATGACTCAGGAACCTTTGTATCCTGAGGGCCATACTAAGAGAATTGAGCAAGATTATCAGAGAAATAATGTAGATGCACCTAGTCCTTCTAAGAAGAAGAAAAAGAAAAATGATAGGACTTTGCATGCTTCTAGTGAACCTGTTGATGACACACCTGAGAATCCCAATGATATTTCTATTTCTGATGCTGAAACACAATCTGGTAATGAGCATGAACCTAGTGATAATGTCAATGATTATGTTCATGTTGATGCTCAACCTAGTAATGATAATGATGTAGAGATTGAACCCGTTGTTGATCTAGATAACCCATAATGAAAGAATCAACATTATGATAAGAGAGACTTTGTTGCCAGGAAGCACAGTAAAGTAAGAGAACCATGGATTCAGAAACCCATGCCTTTTCCTCCTAAACCATCCAAGAAAAAGGATGATGATGATTTTGAGCGCTTTGCTGAAATGATTTGACCTATCTTTTTGCGTATGCGTTTGACTGATATGCTTAAAATGAATCCTTATGCTAAATATATGAAGGAAATTGTTACAAATAAGAGAAATATACCGGAAGCTGAAATTTCCACCATGCTTGCTAATTATACTTTTAAGGGTGGAATACCAAAGAAACTAGGAGATCTCGGAGTACCAACTATACCATGCTCCATTAAAATAAACTATGTTAAAACTGCTTTATGTGATCTTGGAGCCGGTGTTAGTGTTATGCCTCTCTCTTTATATCGTAGACTTGATTTGAATAAGTTGACACCTACTAAAATATCTTTGCAAATGGCTGATAAATCAACTGCTATACCTGTCGGTATTTGTGAGGATGTGCCTGTTGTGGTTGCAAACGTTACTATTTTAACGGCCTTTGTTATTCTTGATATTCCCGAGGACGATAGTATGTATATTATTCTTGGAAGACCCTTTTTGAATACTGCAGGGGTTGTTATTGATTGCACCAAAGGCAATGTCACTTTTCATGTTAATGGTAATGATCATACGGTACACTTTCCGAGGAAACAACCTCAAGTCCACAGTATCAATTCTATTGGAAAAATTTCAACAATTACTATTGGAGGTTTTGAATTTCCTCCTCCTACTGTCAAGAAGAAATATGATATTCTTATTGCTGGGGACATGCATATCCCCGTTGAGGTAACCTAGTGTTATTCGAAAATTCTCTGGTTCCATGTTATTCGGAATGAGTTTGTTAACAAGACCTGATCAACCTTGTTAGTGGATTCCTTTTGATGAACATGAGATGGATGAATTTAGAAAGCACAACTCTCTATACCCTCTTTTTACTTTCTGTTATTTATATTAAATAAAGCAAAAATAGTAATTTCTGTCTGTTTTCTGAATTATCCATGCAATAAAAATACCCCGAAAATAAAAGTTCTCCAAATGCCCTGAAATTTAAATATGATTTTTCTGGAATATTTGAGAATATCTGGCACTGAGAACACAGCATGGGGAGCAAGCACTTGGCCACGAGGGTCCAGGGCGCGCCCCCCTGCCCCGTGGGCCCACGGTGGCTCCCCTCCACTTGTTCCAGCTACCACACACTCCTTCTTCCTCCCAAAAACATCACAAACCAGCTCAAACCCGAGTCCAAGCTCATCTTGCTGCCATTTTCGATCTCCTTGCTCAAAGCTCCATTCACAAAACTGCTTTGGGGGATTGTTCCTTGGTATGTCACTCCTCCAATGGTCCAATTAGTTTTGTTCTAGTGCTTTATTCATTGCATATTTTTGCTGCTTAGGTGACCCTGTTCTTGAGCTTGCATGTCAAATTTATATGGTCAAAAGTAGTTTTAATGCATGATATATCCTCTAGGCAGTTGTGGGAGTAGTTTCTATCAATTTTGTTGAGTTTGGTTCACTTTTATTTTGAAGTTACTAAAAATTTCAGAAATTTTTCAGAGGAAGAAATATGTTTAGGAAAATGTACCAAGGTGGTCCTTCAAGGAAGCAAGGACCCAGGCTTGCAATACGCGATGCCGATGATGAACAACCGAGGGAAGCTCAGGTGTGGGCTTGTGAATGTCCGTCAGAGCACTTTATGGATCAAGCAGGAATCAAGTAAGAATTTAATGTGCACGTGCGTAATGCCGATCTTGAGAGCTTCGAGGCAGATACGTGTCGCCAATACCACTATCTCACTGATTCCTTTGTGAGAAGGTTTGAATTTTCATCACCATGCAATTCTCAAAATATTGTATTTGATCTTTATGAAAATTCTTATACTATGGACTTAGAGGATTTTAATACTGCTTGCAAACTTCCACAATGGGGCAGCACTAGTGAGCCTTGCAAATCTGAGTTTAGAGATTTTCTTGCTAGTATAACTGTGGGGGAATCTAAAGATATAACACAAGCTACCATAGGGAGCATTAATTTTCCTGCTATACATTATTTTGCTCTATTCATAGGTAGGTGCATAAATGGTAAGGATGAAGCATGTCACATGTGTGTCCCTAACCTCAGTGTTCTCAGGAGTGCTACATTAGGAGATAAACATTATAATTTGGGAGCCATTGTTGCACGTAGGTTGCATAATAATAGAATTAATGGAGATTTCTTTGGTGGAATTTATGCAACCCGTCTAGCTAATTTTCTTGATATACCCATACGTGGGTATGATATTGAGTTGTCTCCTATTTATTTAGATTATGAGGCTATGGTTCATCATCAGTTTGTTGAGAGGAACGATCAGTTTCTCCAGTACCAACTAATCTTTGACAGACGACACACCTATCACGTCGCTCTCCCTGCTCCTACTTTCTTGGACTTTCAGGCAAAAGGGAGATATGTTATAACTAGGGAGGAGGTGACCGTGTACGAGAGGAGGGCGGAGACAGCTCGCCTCCAAGCTGCAGCTCATTAGGCAATTGCCGCTACATCTCAGTATGACCCCAGCTACAAGCTTGGATATCCGCCAGGCCAGCCGTGGCCATAGACCAACTTAGGCCAAAAGCCTAAGCTTGGGGGAGTACGTATTTCTCACCGACATTACATTTATGTTCACACACTCATTGCTAGTTGTCGGTGCTCATACTTTTTCATTGTATTATCTGTCTTGGAATTTTCACGGCAGATGTCCTAGTGTGAGGACTTAGTCGTGAGGCCAACGCATCTATGTGATAGCTTGAGAGGGGTTGAGCGGAATCAAGAGACGCAATGCAAGACAAGGATTTAGATAGCTTCGGACCCCGGGAAACATCATCCGGTAACAACCCTACGTGTTGTTTGTGGCTAGGTCTTATTATCATCACGAGGGAGTCGCCGTAAACCGGCTCTACCAGTTATGTCTAGCGCTAAGATTATTTCTCTTCTCCTCTCCCCTTTGGGGAGCCCTGCCCCTCCTTATATAAGTTAGATGGGTGGGTTACATGTGGAGTCCTATTAGGATTAGGACCAGTCTACCTTCTAATACAAACCGGATACAAGTCCAGGTCTTAACTCCTTGTAAGACAAATATTCCTCATGCCTTTCCTCTTAAACCGGCCCACCATAACATGAACTGGCCTTCTGGGCCTTGGGCCTTGTCATCCGTGTGTCCCGCCCACCGGGTTACTAGTGAATCATAATGTTCAGTTAGGTTGCTTGTAAATCGTCTGGTCAGTGCGGGTCGCCGGTGAATCGCCAAGTCCGGCCGGGTTATACTTCCGGCCGGGTTATGCCACGGGGTATATCCCCGACATTAGCCCCCAAGTTTAGCTTATTTCCGGTCTGGTCAGTGCTCATACTTTTTCCTTGTATCATCCATGCTAGTTTATTTTCCTTTTTATGCTTTCTTCTTGTGTGTTTGATAAACCTTAGAAAAACCAAAAAAAATAGTTGTAGCTTTTAGTTAGTTTACTTTTCATGCTATTGTAGTAATAAATTAAAAAGAAAACCCAAAAAGATTTCTCATTCTTCTTTTGCTTGTTGGGAGCTTTCCCGTGTAAATAGTTTTATTTCTTTTCTTTTTCTTTGGGGGTCGATAGGAGAAGACCATAATGAAAATGTTGAGTGGCTCTCATATGCATTATTGTTGATCTAACGAAGAGCCCATATTATCTTGTCTTCTCTCCTAAATTGAATGCTTGCAGATTCCAGCTTAGTCCAATGCACGTGCACTATTATTATTATCCACACTATTCGGCCGTGCAAGCGAAAGGCAATAATGATGATTATATGATGAACTAATTGAGATGAGAAAAGCTGGTATGAACTCGACCTCTCTTGTTTTTGTAAATATGAATAGTCCATCGTTCCTGATTCATCCTATTATGAATAAACATGTTTGCAATGAAAATTAGAGATTATAGTTGCTTATGCCATGCTTGATTGTCTAGGAGCTTATAATGGTTTACCTTGTGTTGGGGATATTACTGTTGGGCGTAAACCGGCCAGGAGTAGCCGGAATAACATTATGAAGATTAGAATCCCATGAAGACGTAAGAATGATGGCGCTTTATGAAGGCCCAAGGCCCAAAGGCGAGTTAAGGCCTGTAGATGTGAACCGATCTTATTATGTAACTTGCGTTGTAAGATAGGAAGTGTAGAGGCTGAACTGGACATGTTTATGATCCGACTTCGGGACTCTGTAAACCGGCGGGCGTCAACCTATGTATATAAAGGGACGACCCGACAGCGGTTTAGGGACAAGAAACAACAACACGAGGGCCAGTCAAAGCGGATTCGCTCCCTGGTTATCAAAACCCTAGCAATATGAATCACAACTAGACGTAGGCTTTACCTTCATCGAAGGGGCCGAACTAGTATAAACTCTCCGTGTCCCCTTGTCCGGTTTAACCCCTTTAAGCTAACCCATTGCGATGGCTCCATGGCTAAGTCCTTTCACAAGGACATCTGCCGTGACAAACCCACGACAGTTGGCGCCCACCGTGGGGCTATCGCACGATGGTTTCGAGTTCTTAAAGGGCAGCTTTGATGGACTCAAGGGATACGCTATGGGGCGGATGACGAAGAGTCGTCGCGGCAAGCTCTACATCGACAACACAGGATGGGGCCCCGAGGCCGATTCGATCGAATACGGGTACCGGGTCCCCTTTGGTGGAATTCACGTATTCATCGGCAGGATTGGCGAACCGGGCCCCGAGCCGGGCACTTGCACCGACATCATCGAGACGGCTCAGCATGCAAGTCCTTCCCCAGTTCAGCCCGTGGCGAAGCATGGTTTCGTAGGTGTCATCCATGGAGTAGGATATGAGGATGGACCGGCATCCGATGGAGAAACCGTTGTCTGCTCCGGCGACGAGTCTTCTGGAGAGACCGAATCGCTCTATCAGTTGTAGGATGGCCGGATTGGTGGAGGTTCCGAGGGCAACAGTATTCCGGACTCCCCTGATCTGCCCAATCGGGCCACTATCTTCATGGCCGGTACACAATCAGGAGCCCACTCATCAACTGCCGCGGCGATGCTCTCCGGTTCAGCAACAACCGCGCCGACGGGGGCAGGGGGCTCTGCACCACATCCGGCTCAAGTTTTGTCTGACTTGTTCGACGCTTTGGCAACATTGATGGCCGCGGAGGTGGACGCAGCAGCCCGGGATCAGCACAACGCGGAGATCGCAAAGGTAAAGGATCAGATAACCCAGGCTAAAGTGGATCTAGCGGCAGAGAACGCTAGGATGGCTACGGAATGGGCCGAGTTGGAAGCTCAGGCCTACCGGATTAGGCTGGATCAGAATGCTTCAGAAGAAGTCATGAGAAGAAGATACCGATCACATCTCCCGTCGAGTTATGAGCCGAGAAATCTCTTTAATACGCCAGGAGAAGGAACGAGTAACCAGCCAATATTAAACCGGACGGAGGCGCCAGGAACATGAGCGCCGGTTCAGCCACGCATGGTGGACCCGCCTCGTCAGAACAACATTGTGCCATAGTATGTTCCAACACCCCCCGGGCATTACTCCAACCCGTTGGACAACATTGTGGTCGTCGCTTCACGATTGGCAGCCCTCCCAACCGATGGCGAATCACCAGTTGCGATTGAGGCATGACGGGCCAGGGATCTCCTTCAAACAGCCCTAAACCAGCAGCAGGCATATTCGCACAGTCGTGAGAGGATCCATTCCACCCCCCGTCCAAGCCGGAGCTACAACAGGCATGTTAAGGATGAACCGGCCGTATCAAGCAGTGCACGTCACCGTAATCCACCGCGAGGGCACAACCCGGCAGGGGGAGGTGCTAATGCGCAAGATGTGGTGGACCATGGTCGCGCACGTCGAGAGGCCGAGTTAGCAGCTCTGCACGGAGCCCGTCAACCTACTCCGATTCACCCTACCGCTTCAGTAGAGCCAGGTGTGGTATTCAATTCCTTAGGGGTGCCGTGTCTTACCCCCGCTTTTCGTAATGTGAGACTGCCCAAGGATTTCAAAGGACCTCATAAGGTACCCAATTATACCGCCAATTTGCATCCAGAGGCATGGGTTGAAAATTACGAGATGGCAATGGAGATGTTAGATGTGGATGAAGCGGTATGTGCTAAATACTTCACCATGATGTTGGAAGGAACAACTCGTACTTGGTTGAAGAGCTTACCAACTAACTCTGTCGGATCATGGGCCGAATTGAAGCACCGGTTTATCCAGAATTTCAAAGATACTTGTAAGCAACCCATGTCAATTGTGGATCTGGCCGCTTGTGTCCAAGAGGATGGAGAGTCCACGACCCATTGGGTAAAGCGGGTCTCAACTATTTTGCATTCATCAGATCGTATCAACGCAGATACCGCAGTGCTAACGTTGGAGGGCAATTGCCATTTTCTACCGCTCAAACAGAAGTTAGGAAGGCTCAAACGTCACTGCAATGATATGTCAACGCTTATGGCCGCTTTGGTTAAATACGCCGATTCAGATAATACCAAAGACCCTGACTCAGAGGAGGACAAACCGGGGAAAGGGAAAAAGAACGGCAACACCAAGGGCCAGCAGCATAATCCGGCAGGCCATGGGAACAACGGTAAGCGCAAGGCCGACAACAGCTTGGAATTTGTCGCTAACACCAATGCTCGGGAGAATGTCAGCGTTGTAAGGGCAAGCAGCCCCAGAGGGGCGGAGGTTCAGGCCCCAATTTGGAGCGCCTGTTAAATCAACCCTGTCCAAAGCATGGATCAAAGGAGAAGCCAACATCACATCTTTGGAAGGATTGTTATATCTTGTGAGATTTCAAGAACTCCAATATGTTTCAGTATGATAATGGCCCGCCCGGCGGTTCAGGGGGTGGTTTCCACGGGCCGGTTTACGGAGGTGGCAGTTCTGGTTCAGGATTTTAGGGCAATCAAACCGGACACATCAATCAAGGGCACCAAGGCAACCAGGGAGGTTACAACCATCAGGGGAACCAGTAGCAACAACAGCAGTCGGGTTATCAGAGCAATCCTAAGCAGTTAAATAGTGGGCAATATCATGTCTTCACCACTAGCTTGTGTAAGCGTGACCAGAAGCTTCACAAGAGGGCAGTAAACTCTGTTGAACCGGCGGTGCCTCAGTATTTGCGCTAGTCTGAGCAACCCATTTTATGGAGTAGAGAGGATCACCCGCCCAGGGTTGACAATCTGGGTCATCTGGCCTTAGTGGTGGCCCCTCAAGTTGGGGGATATAAGTTCACTAAGGTACTCATGGATGGGGGAAGTAGTATCAACATTCTATATTACGTGACCTTCCGTCGTATGGGGTTGACAGATAAGAATCTTAAACCGTCAAACACCGTTTTTCATGGTCTGGTGCCTGGTAAGTCTGCATATCTAGTGGGCAAGATAGCTTTAGAGGTGGCTTTTGGAGATGATCATGATTCTAGATCAGAAACATTGACTTTTGAGGTGGTGAAAATCAAAAGTCTGTATCACGCTTTGTTTGGGCGGCCGGCTTACGCTAAGTTCATGGCGAGGTCGTGTTATGTGTACCTGCAGCTTAAGATGCCAGGTCATAAGGGGACCATCACAGTACATGGGAGCAGGAAGATTGCTTTGGAATGTAGGAAGGTGATGCGGCTTATGCTGAGTCGGTTTGTGCCACGGAGGAGCTGAAGTTTTATAAGGACCAAGTTGATCCGGCAGATATGACTTCTTTGAAAAAGCCAACTACGGAACATGATCCGGCGTTGAAATTTAGATCGGCCACAGATACTAAGATGGTTGATTTTGTTCCTGGCGATTCATCCAAGCAGTTCAGCATCAACGCTAACCTGGATCCCAAATAGGAAAGCGCGCTCATCGAGTTCATCCATGAGAACCAAAACATCTTTGCATGGAAACCTTCTGACATGCCAGGTGTACCGAGGGAACTCGCTGAGCACACACTTAACATTGATCCTAAGTTTAAACCGGTCCGGCAGTTTCTCCGCCACTTTAATGAAGAAAGGCGCAAGGCTATTAGTGAAGAGGTAGCTCGGTTGTTGGCCGCAGGGTTTATCGTGGAGGTCTTTCACCCGGAGTGGTTGGCTAATCCAGTGTTGGTTCTTAAGAAAAACGGCACTTGGCGTATGTGCATGGATTACACAGACTTGAACAAGGCTTTCCCTAAAGACCCCTTTGCCCTCCCTCGTATTGATCGGATCATTGATGCTACGGCGGGTTGTGACCGTTTGTGTTTTCTGGACGCTTATTCTGGTTATCATCAGATCAAAATGGCAGTTAAGGACCAAGAGAAGACAACTTTCATAACTCCCTTTGGAGCCTTCTGCTATGTCTCCATGCCCTTTGGGCTCAAGAGTGCCCAGGCAACTTATCAGCGCTGTGTTTAGAATTGTCTTCATAAGCAGATTGGGCGCAATGTTCATGCATATTTGGATGATATTGTGATAAAGTCCAGGAAGGAGGAAACATTGATAGATGATTTGAGAGAAACCTTTGACAACCTCCGGGTTTACAAGATGATGCTCAATCCGGAAAAGTGTGTCTTTGGTGTACCGGCATGCAATCTCTTTGGTTTTCTGGTGTCAAATAGAGGCATTGAGGCTAATCCGGAAAAAATCTCAGCAATTACATCTTTGGCTAAACCGGCGTGTATCAATGACGTTCAACGTTTGGCCGGCCGGATTGCGGCTTTGAGCTGGTTTATCAGTCGTCTTGGGGAGAAGGCTATTCCCTTATATCAGATGCTAAAGAAAACAGATGATTTTCTCTGGAGTGAGGTAGCTGCTAAAGCGTTTGAAGATCTGAAAAGGCAGTTAGTTGAACCGCCTGTGCTTGCAGCCCTGATTGATAAAGATCCATTACTGCTGTATGTGGCTGCTAATGCCCGAGCTGTTAGCGTGGCTATTGTGGTGGAGCGCAAGAAAGCTGGAAAGGAGTATCTGGCTCAACGGTCGGTTTATTATATCAATGAGGTACTCATTGAATCAAAGCAGAGGTATCCACATTGGCAGAAGCTGGTGTATGAAGTGTTTATGGCAAGCCGAAAGCTCAAACATTATTTTCAGGGTCATCCTATCACAATGGTCAGTTCAGCCCCTCTGGGAGATATCATTCAAAACAGAGAAGCAACTGGCCGGATAGCTAAGTGGGCTATTGAGCTTGGACCTCACGGGCTCAAATAGACACCTCGCACAGCCATTAAATCCCAAGCACTTGTGGACTTCATCAATGATTGGACAGAGTTGCAGGCACCAAAGGAAAAGCTAGATAACACGTATTGGACTATTCATTTTGATGGATCCAGACAGATGGAGGGTTCGGGGGCTGGAGTCATAGTAACTTCCCCACAAGGTGACGAGTTTTGTTATGTCCTCCGTTTAATGTTCCCATGTACTAACAATGCAGCTGAGTATGAGGCCTTACTCCACAGTCTTCGGATGGCTAAGGAGATGAACTTAAGCCGGGTTAAGTGCTTTGGGGATTCAGATCTGGTGGCTCAACAGGTGTCTGGCACTTGGGATTCTAAAGACCCACTCATGGCTGCATATCGACGAGAGGTGGACATAGTGGCTGGTCACTTCAAGGGTTATCAGGTGGACCATATAGACCGACGAAAGAACGAAGCAGCGGACGCTTTAAGCCGCCTTGGTTCTCAGCGTAAACCGGTCCCACCAAATGCCTTTCTTGACGTGCTGCATAATCCGTCGGTCAAGGTACCAACAGAAGAGGAGTTGGCTATTCCTGATACGGAGGCTCAGTTGGTGGCAGCCTTGCATGTCATACCGGATTGGACAATCCCATACCTAGCTTACATGAACCGGGGCGAATTACTGGAGGATGAAACCTTGGCCCGACAGATAATCCGGCGTTCCAAGTCAATGACCATACTCAATGGAGAGTTACATCGTTACATCGTTTCAGGGGCAATTCAGCGTTGTGTCTCTCCTCAAGAGGGTTGTGAGATTTTGCGAGAAATCCATGAAGGGGATTGTGGTCACCACGCCGGTTCAAAGTCTTTGGTTACTAAAGCTTTTCCCATGGTTTTTATTGGTTAACAGCTCACGCTGATGCGGAGGACTTAGTCAAAAGATGTGACGGTTGTCAAAAATTCACACGCCATGCTCATATTACGGCTCAGGAGTTGAGGATGATTCCAATAACGTGGTCGTTTGCGACATGGGGGCTTGATATGGTTGGACCCTTTAAGCGTTCCAAGGACAAAAAGACCCACTTATTAGTGGCAGTTGACAAATTCACCAAATGGGTGGAAGCAGAGCCAGTCAGTAAGTGTGATGCGGCCACAACGGTTCAATTCATCAAAAAGGTGATATTCCGGTTTGGCTTTCCACATAGTATTATAACTGATAATGGTACTAATCTGTCAAAGGGAGAGATGGAATAATTTTTCCAACATGAGCACATCCGGCTTGATATAGCATCGGTGGCTCACCCCCAATCTAACTGTCAAGTGGAGAGGGTAAATCAAGAAATTTTGAGAGGTATTAAACCCCGGCTTATGGTTCCTTTGAAGCGGACACCGGGTTGTTGGGTGGAGGAATTACCTTCTGTGTTATGGAGCATCAACACCACACCTAACAGATCTACGGGTTACACACCTTTCTTCATGGTTTATGGAGCGGAGGCGGTTCTCCCTAGTGACATCCGTCACGACTCGCCCCGTGTGGCAGCTTATGTTGAAGCTGATAATGAGATAGCATGTCAGGATTCCCTGGACTTGTTAGATGAGGAGTGTGATCTTGCAGCAGCATGTTCGGTGATTTATCAACAAGATCTCCGACGTTATCACAGCCGCCGGGTTAAGACTAGAACCTTTCAGGAGGGCGATTTGGTGCTCCGGCTCATCCAGGATCAAACTGATATGCACAAGTTATCCCCACCTTGGGAAGGACCCTTTGTGGTCAGCAAGAATCTGCACAACAGGTCATACTACCTCATTGATGTTCGAGAGCATAAAGACTGACATAAATCGGAGGAGGAGACCAAGCGGCCATGGAATATAGCTCTTGTTTGGCCTTACTATACTTGAGCCATAGGCTCTTCATATGTACATATTTATGACAATGTATATATTATATAATAAACCGGAGCCTCGAATAAAGTGGGGTCTCTGTTCTTTTTACATCATGTGTGTGCTTCCAAAAGTTTCTACTGACAAAGCGAAGTTTTGTTAAACTGGTCTCTGCAAGCCGCACAGACACAAAAGAAAATCACTAGGGGGCTTGGTCATATCTGAACCGTAGCTACACCTCTTGATCGGTTTGAAACCACAAAGGGATATCACTAGGGGGCTTGGTCATATCTGAACCATAGCTACACCTCTTGATCGGTTTGAAACCACAAAGGGATATCACTAGGGGGCTTGGTCATATCTGAACCGTGGCTACACCTCTTGATTGGCGTAAGGCCAACATAAATTTACTTCGGGGACAAAGAGAGTGCTGCAAAAAGCATAAGCTCAAACATGGGCACCCACTGAGCACAGCTCAAAAAGTTACTTGAGGGCTCTTTTTGCAAAGCAACAAAGAATTTGAAAGGACCCTTGTAATTGGCTATCAAGCCACGGCTTGGAAGCCTGGTGTATTCACCTAAAACCGCGGGTTAACCTGCCTTCATTAAGTAAGCCACTCCTGTCCAGGTAATCCTGGTATCACCCGCCGAACGTTTGACAAGTCAATCTTATATAGACCTGAGCTTTCAAAGTTAAAACGACGATTGGTTAATTGGAGGCCCATCTTAAAAGGCTTTGTTAAATGGTTTAACTTAGCGGCCTGGCAGCCCATGAAAAGCCTCGATTTGGAGCCTGGCAGCTCGTAAAAGCCTCGCATGTTCTTTTTGAGTTCTATTTGCTAAAGTTTTTCACCTTTGTTAAGGTTCATAATATCTTCTGATAAACCGGCGTCCTTGACCCGACTTTGCTTTCAACTACAAGTTGTCAGTACATGATAAGGTATAATCCGGCGTTCATTAACCCGGTCTGGTTTTGACTAACAAGTCGCCAGTGTTATAAGGGAAACCCGGTGTTTATTACATCCCGGTAAGGTTTATTATCATAATCCGGCAAATTAAGGATGGAGTTATCAATGCTCCGGATTGGTGTTTACACCTTCATCATACAAACAGTTGGACAGCCAACGAGGTATGTTGCAGATAGTATTATACTTTGATTATCCATCCAAGTATTGTCTATGTTTGGGCATCATGACCCGTCCAGTGGTAAACCACTAGGACACTTTCAAGTTCTTGTATACAAAAACACAAATCATCATGGGCTATGCATAAATAGATCCCAAAAAATGGAGCAAGTTTTCACAATATCAAAGCACCACAACACATGCTCGATGGCATGACAGATAAAGGAGTTTTTGCTATCCTATTACAAGAAGCTTCAAAACGGCTCCAATTGAGTAATTGTTTTAAAGCATTGGCACACAATAGCTGGTAAACCGGCTGCTGGTTTAAGGTGCTTCGTCTGGACGGTTTGACAATTGAGGGTCATTTGGTGCAATCACTTCTTCTTCATCCCTCCCCAGACGCTGGAAATCAACCGTCGACTAATCAATTCCGATTAAAGCTTGAAACATGGCTTCTTCATGGATAAGGCTGGAGGGTTAATGTCAGGAGCGTAAGTATGCTTACGGATTGGAGGCACAAGTTCTTTGACTTCATGGATTATGGCAGGCTGTCTCTTCCCTTCAGTGTCATAAGCCGGCTGGAAATGAGATAAATCTGTGTCTTCTGCCAGCTTGCTGGCTATTGGCCGCATCTCCTTTGTCAGCCTTCGGAGATCATCATTGTCGAAGTTTGAACCGTCCTCCTTCACACCTGGATATCTGTTTATAATGTCCTCCGCTTCAAGGTCTGGAATCCATGCCTTGGCTCGGATTAGCACGGTTAATGCTCCTGCCCTTGCGGCTGCCTTCTTCAGTTCGGTAATCCGGGCTGGTAACATGGCCAGCTTCTCAAGAGTTTCTTTTATCAGTGATGGCGCCGGTTTATTGTAGGTTGCAGTGCATATAGCACGCTGGGAGCCCGAGTAAAGCTGTTCTATTAAGGTATAAGCTGCTTTAAGCTTCATCCGCATATCAGCACCCAGATAAGCAATGCGAGTGCCTATCATGGTTTAATATCAGCCAAACCGGTAAACACCAAAGTCTCATGAAATTGGACAAACAACATAAGGAGATACTTACCAAATACAGCAGATGTCATAGCGTTGATTTGCCGCTTCAAACCAGTTAGTTCATCTACAACTGTCTTTGGGGCCGCTTCAGCATCCTCAGCTTTTTTGGTTAAACCGGCCTTCTCGGTTTCCTAGTCAGCACGTTCTTTGTTAAAACACTCCTTCAGCTTTTCCATCGCTGCCAGGGCTTTGGTCAGCTCCTCTTTGGCTTTCGCAGCTTCTGCTTGTTGGTACTTCACGTTCTCTTGCAAATCAGCGGTTCGAGCATCTCTATTGCTTAGCTCAGCCTGTAACAGTGAAGATATGTCAACAACAAGATATGTATTTTCTAAGTACAAAGCGTATAACAAGTTATCCACTTTGTACTTGGGGGCTAATGCCTATTTGCTCTGATTCACTACATCTTTTATAAGTCTCCAGAACAATGCAAGTATTATCCTTGACACTTGGGGGCTAATGTACATCTGTTCAAAACGGACGCATGGATTAAAGACCCGGCTTACCTCACAAAGCTAAACCGGCCTTTGGGGGCTACACTAAGGAAGACTATATAATTACATGGGTAAAGTATCAGTTTTGGTTTTCACTAAGGATCCGACATTTTGAGGGTCAGTAAGAGAAGATTAAAGTATTATAAAGACCCGGTTTAAGATTAGCACCATAAAACGGCCCTTGGGGGTTACTTGGACTAGCATTTCAACTTTGGAATCAAGAAGTAAAGGGAGATAAAAATACCTCATAGCGTTCCTTCATCAAGTTCACCAAACCGGCTTCATAGTCACGGTTTGAGTGCAGACGGTTTAAGAAACCGGAGTGAAGTTCTTCAGCACTGAGATGGGCATAGCTTGATAAGTCAGTACTCCATTTACCCTTTTCCCTAGCAGCACGCACTTCTTTGGCACTATGTTGGGCCAAGATTACGGGATGGCCAGGAGAGCTGTGGCCCATGCCAGTAATGATACCATCATCTCCTTGGCCTTCAGTGGTTTTTGCGGGTGCTGACGGAGTGTCAGTACCTCGCACCGAACTAGCCCGGTTTGGAGTTGCCGGTTCAGTGTCACGCACAGCAGGATCAGCTTCTGGTTGTTCACCAATATTTTGGTCTTGAAGGGGCGGTTCATCAAAGGTAGCTTCAGGATGAGGACCCTTCGGTTCAAAAATCGCCTGGTCTTCTGACGGATTGTTGACCCGAGCTTTCTTGCTGAGTCTGGCTTTGGCTCTGCAAACAAAATTATAAGAGGTTTAGCATCTTATTCAAGATTTGCAACACATTTGAAGAAAGGGTTTGAATGCTTACCCAGCTACAGTCTTAAGAGAAGGGAGTTGGATTGCTGTTGACTCGCCAGAAGATTAGGGAGGTGTCACCTGATAATTTGAATCGGACGGATTAAGAGGTTGTCTGAAATAACCTGCCTTGGGATAAGAATTGTCAGAAGTGGGAGATACCTTAGACCGGCGCCTCCAAACCAGGGTATCAGGTAAACCGGCCGAAGTGACCAGTTGGCCACTGTGCTGGGTTGTCTGACGAGCTTCATGTTGTTGCGTCTTCAAAATAAATGTTGGATCCAAGTAAGCAAGAGGATGAGAAAAGCTTACTTTCCAGATTGCTTGATGGGTTTTTTGTGTTGGCATAGAGTCTGAACTGGAGGAAAGGGGAATTACCTCTACATCATTAGCCTGGCTCCCTTCTACGTCCTCCTGATAAATATCATTGTTAATGAGGTGCATGAAAAGGGAGCCAAGTGAGTCAAGTTCTACCTCAACTTCCGGATCATCTGCATCTTCATCAAGTTCCATGCTGATCCGGTCAGCCATTTTCCGCTTTGAGGTACGCTTGACGGCTTTGGTTTTGGGACGGGATGGCTTGGCCGCTTTATCTGCGGATTTCCGCTTCCAAAAGGGATCATCACCCTATTTGTACACAAGCAGAAGAAAGTTTACAAGTTGAACAATTTAAAGATATCAAGATAAAAAGGAAGCATAGTGCTTACAGCAGGCGGTTTATTCTGAGTGTAGAATGGGTTCAAGCCGGTTTGGCGACAGACTGATTCTGGTTCATTCAAAATTTTCTTGACGCTTTCAGTGACCTCTTCATCGGTTACCTGAATGTTGATGTGGCGTTGGGGGTCTTCTAATTCACCGGTGTACTCACACATTAAACCAGGGCAGCGGCTTAGTGGCAAGACGTTCCAAGATATCTAGCAACACAAAAAATCAATGGCTGTTAAACCGTTGGCCATAAAGGCCCAGAGCTTGGCGAGTTGAGGGGCATATTTGGCCCATTCCACAGAACTCAAACGTTGCGGCATTGGATGAGTGTTGGAAAGCCGGTGATCACGGTAGCCTGGAAGAGGGTTCTCATCTTCAGGAGAGGTATCTATGCAGTAGAACCAAGTCTGGTTCCATTCCTTAGGGTGACTGTGGAGCTTGGCATGAGGGAATTCAACTTCCTTCCGCTTTTGAATAGAGACACCACCAAGTTCAGTGTTAGGACCGTTTACAAATTCTGTACGCCAGTTCAGATGAAAAAAGTCTCGGAACAGCTCAGCAGTTGGTTGTTCTTGTAAGTACACTTCACAGAAGACTTGGAAGTTGCATATATTGGACACAGAGTTGGGTTCGATATCTTGAGGATGGATTTGGAAGCTAGCAAGCACATCTCGGTAAAATTTTGACCCTGGCGGTTTGAAACCACGAATTATGTGGTCGACAAAAACCACTACCTCACCCTGCCTCGGGGTTGGAGGATTCTCCGTTCCTGGAGCTCGCCATTTAATTTCAGTTTTCTTAGGCAAGGTGTCGATACTGACCATTCCGTTCAACTGTTCCTCAGTGACCCGGGAACGAGCCCAGTTGCAAGCGGCAAACTGTTTGGCCATTGTGCAACGAAAAGCTGGAAAGGAAATGACGGTTTACAAATCATTCATGATGACACGCAAGATGCAATAGGAATAAAGATATACAGATATGTCAAATTGTGTAAACCGGAGACTAATACAATAATGAATGACAAGCTCATATCAAGGGCATACATGTGTTGTTAAACCGGACTATTACAATCAATGTAAAGGTGGTTTGCCAGTTTACTAGGGGACTAATGGTATGAGATAGATTGTTTTTTACAAGGGTAAACCGCCTACATGGTACAGAGGATACATATCTAAGGCGCAAAGGGCTAAGTAAGGAAAAAAAGTTTCACAGGATCACATGGGAATTTTGGATCTACCGAAGACAGAAAAGCAAAAATATTTGGACCTAAAAAGGGTAGGACCTGAAGAAGGTTGTAAAGGTTCAGATCAGTTTTTCTCGTGCAAAAGGTTTGTGGTGGTAGCGGAAGATAAACCATTACGCGGAATATATCAACATTGAGATTTTCTATCCATAGACTAAGGAGGAATAGGGAAGAGTAGCACCAGAAGTCCGATGAACTTCAATGAACTGCGAAGAACAAGGAAACCCTAGACAGATCTACAAGGGGGGGAAGAAAAGGACTTACAGCGACTATTGAAGCAATGGAGGAACGCCGCAGCTCTTTGGTAATGGTCAGGTTGATGCAGTGGCCTTTGTCGAAGTAGAGGAGAAGCTCGGTGACGGCGGTGGCGCTCAGGGGCAGAGGTGTCGCGAGGAGGAAGAAGAAGCTAAGGAGATGAAGGGAAAAAATGATAAGTACCCGTGGCCCTATTTATAAGGCGAAGCGATAAAGCAACAAGTGCGGGAATCGAGGAGCTCAAAAATGGATAGTTAATAATGGTGTCGCCTCGATGACTGGATATGCATTAATGAAGGTAATCCTCAGCTTCAATGGATAGATGACGTCAGGGCGGTTTATCATGATCCTGGAGTATGACGTCACGGCGGTTTACAAGATCAACGTGAAGATGCAAAGGAGGAGTTTTTTCTAAGTATTGAAGATTGACATGAACAAGTTCAAACCAATCTGGGGCCTAATGTTGGGGATATTACTGCTGGGCGTAAACCGGCCAGGAGTAACCGGATTAACTTTATGAAGATTAGAAGCCCATGAAGACGTAAGAATGATGGCGCTTTATGAAGGCCCAAGGCCCAAAGGCGAGTTAAGGCATGTAGATGTAAACCGACCTTATTATGTAACTTGCGTTGTAAGATAGGAAGTGTAGAGGCCGAACCGGACACGTTTATGATCCGGCTTCGGGACTCTGTAAACCGGCGGGCGTCAACCTATGTATATAAAGGGACGACCCGGCAGCGGTTTAGGGACAAGAAACAACAACTCGAGGGCCAGTCAAAGCGGATTCGCTCCCTGGTCATCGAAACCCTAGCAATATCAATCACAACTAGACGTAGGCTTTACCTTCATCGAAGGGGCCGAACTAGTATAAACTCTCCGTGTCCCCTTGTCCGGTTTAACCCCTTTAAGCTAACCCGTTGTGATGGCTTCATGACTAAGTCCTTTCACAAGGACATCTGCCGTGACAAACCCACGACACCTTGTGTGCCAACATGCTATTAAAATGGTTGTTATGTGGTATGATAGGGCGGTATCCTCTTTTGAACGATTCAAGTGGCTTGACTTTGGACATGTTCATGCATGTAGTTGAAACAAAATCAACATAGCCTCTATGATATTTATGTTCATGGTGCATTATATCCTACTCATGCTTGCATTCGGTGTTGATTAATTTTAATGCATGTTCATGACTGTTGTCGCTCTCTAGCTGGTCGCTTCCCAATCTTTTGCTAGCCTTCACCTGTACTAAGAGGAAATACTGCTTGTGCATCCAATCCCATAAACCCCAAAGTTATTCCATATGAGTCCACCATACCTACCTATATACGGTATCTACCTGCCGTTCCAAGCAAATTTGTATGTGCCAAACTCTAAACCTTCAAATAAACATTCTGTTTTGTATGCTCGAATAACTCATGTATCAACTAGGGTTGTCCCTATCTTCCATGTTAGGCGGGTTATTCTCAAGAGGAGTGGACTCCGCTCCTCACTCACGAGAAAACATCGTCAGTCCGGGTTAGTTCAGGGCATATATAAAAAATACTGGAAGGAAGATCAACGGAGAATTATTCACGCCAGGGGGGCCTTCACCAGAAAATGACCTGAAAATCAACGAAGAATTATTTTGGAATATATAAAAAATACTGGAAGGAAGATCCACGTCAGGGGGGCCTTCACCTGTCCACGAGGGTGGGGGGCGCGAACTACCCCCCTGGGCGCGCCCCCTGCCTCGTGGGCCCACTGACGCTCCACCGACCTCAACCCTGACTCCATATATTCACTTTTGGGGAGAAAAAAACCATGAGAAGGATTCATCACGTTTTACGATACGGAGCCGCCACGAAGCCCTAAACTCTCTCTGGAGGGCTGATCTGGAGTCCGTTCAGGGCTTCGGAGAGGGGAATCTGTCGCCATCGTCATCATCAACCTTCGTCCATCACCAATTTCATGATGCTCACCGCCGTGTGTGAGTAATTCCATCGTAGGCTTGCTGGACGGTGATGGATTGGATGAGATTTATCATGTAATCGAGTTAGTTTTGTTAGGGTTTGATCTCTAGTATCCACTATGTTCTGAGATTGATGTTGTTATGACTTTGCTATGCTTAATGCTTGTCACTAGGGACTGAGTGCCATGATTTCAGATATGAATCTATTATGTTTTCATCAATATATGAGAGTTCTTGATCCTATCTTGCAATTATATAGTCACCCACTATGTGTTATGATCCGGCAACCCCGAAGTGACAATAATCGGGACCACTCCCGGTGATGACCATAGTTTGAGGAGTTCATGTATTCACTATGTGTTAATGCTTTGTTCCAGTACACTATTAAAAGGAGACCTTAATATCCCTTAGTTTCCAATAGGACCCCACTGCCATGGGAGGGTAGGACAAAAGATGGCATGCAAGTTCTGTTCCATAAGCATGTATGACTATATTCGGAATACATGCCTACATTACATTGATGAATTGGAGCTAGTTCTGTGTCACCCTAGGTTATGACTATTACATGATCGATCGCATCCGGCATAATTCTCCATCACCGATCCAATGCCTACGAGCTTTCCATATATTGTTCTTCGCTTATTTACTTTTCCGTTGCTATTATTATCATCACTATAAAACACCAAAAATATTACTTTTGCTACTGTTACCACTACTATCATATTACTTTGCTACTAAATACCTTGCTGCAGATATTAAGTTTCCAAGTGTGGTTGAATTGACAACTCAGCTGCTAATACTTGAGAACACTCTTTGGCCCCCCTTGTGTCGAATCAACAAATTTGGGTTGAATACTATACCCTCGAAAACTGTTGCGATCCCCTATACTTGTGGGTTCTCACTCTACTACCTGTGTCGGGGCATTAAGACCATGTATTTCTTCAATAGGTGGTAAATTCTTATCATCTTCATCTTTAATACCTTTTTCTTTCATATATTTATTTGACTCTTGCATATCTTCAGGACTGAGAAATAGAATACCTCTTTTCTTTGGAGTTGGCTTAGGAGGTGGTTCGGGAAGACTCCAATCATTATCATTGCTCAATATATTATTCAATAGTTTTTCAGCTTGCTCAATAGTTCCTTCCCTGAAAACACAACCAACACAACTATCTAGGTGGTCCCTAGAAGCATTGGTTAGTCCATTATAAAATATATCAAGTATTTCATTTTTCTTGAGAGGATAATCAGGGAAAGCATTAAGTAATTGTAGAAGCCTCCCCCAAGCTTGTGGGAGACTCTCTTCTTCAATTTGCAAAAAGTTAAATATTTCCTGTAAAACAACTTGCTTCTTATGAGCCGGAAAATATTTTTCAGAGAAGTAATATATCATATCCTGGGGACTATGCACACAACCAGGAGCAAGAGCATTAAACCATATCTTAGCATCACCCTTTAATGAGAAAGGAAACAACTTGAGAATATAGTAATAGCAAATTTTTCCTCATGAGCAAATAAGGTGGCTATACATTCAACTTAGTAAGATGTGCCACAATAGTTTTCAGATTCATAACCATGGAAATGATCAGATTCCACCAAAGTAATTAACTCAGGATCGACAGAGAACTCATAATACCTATCAGTAACAAAGATAGGTGAAGTAGAAAACTTAGGATCATATTGCATTCTAGCATTCAAAGATTTTTCTTTCAGCTTAGCTAATAGTTTCTTAAGACCATCTCTATCATTGCAAGCAAAAATGTCTCTAGCAATTTCTTCATCCATAATATAACCCTCAGGCACCTTAGCCAATTCATATCTAGGGGGAGAATCATAATCTTCAGTTTCAATAATATCATCAGTTTCAGTAATTTCATTCTCGCTAACCGTAGCAAGTTGTTCATCAAGAAATTCGCCTAGCGGCACAGTATTATCAAGAAAATAAGTAGTATCATCATAAGCATCATGCATAACAGAAGTGGCATCATCAATAACATGCGACATATCAGAATCAATAGCAGGTGTAGGGGTCACAAGCTTACTCAAAACAGAAGGTGAATCAAGTGTAGAGCTAGATGGCAGTTCCTTACCTCCCCTCGTAGTAGAGGGATAGATTTTGGTTTTGTTATCTTTCAGATTCCTCATAGTGATCAACAGATATAAATCCTAAGTGACACAGAGAATAGAGCTATGCTCCCCGGCAACGGCGCCGGAAAAAGGTCTTGATAACCCACAAGTATAGGGATCACAACAGTTTTCAAGGTAGAGTATTCAACCCAAATTTATTGATTAGACACAAGGGGAGCCAAAGAATATTCTCAAGTATTAGCAGCTGAGTTGTCAAGTCAACCACACCTGAAAGACTTAATATCTGCAGCAAAGTATTTATTAGAAAAGAAGTATGGAAGTAACGTTAACGGTGGCAAAAATAACAGTAGCGGTTTTGTAGCAATTGTAACAGCGGCAGCGGAAATGTAACTTAGCAAAGATCAATACGAAACGAACTCGTAGGCAATGGATCAATGATCGACAATTATGTCAGATGGCATTCATCATGCAACAACTATAACCTTGGGTGACACAGAACTAGCTCCAATTCATCAATATAATGTAGGCTTGTATTCTGTATATAGTCATATGTGCTTATGGAAAAGAACTTGCATGACATCTTTTGCCCTACCCTCTCGTAGCAGCAGGGTCCTAATGGAAACTAAGGGATATTAAGGCCTCCTTTTAATAGAGAACCGGAACAAAGCATTAGCACTTAGTGAATACATGAACTCCTCAAACTACGGTAATCACCGGAAAGAATCCCAATTATTGTCACCTTGGGGTATGTGGATCATAACTCATAATAGGTGTCTACAACTTGCAAGATCGGATCAAGAACACAAATATATTCATGAAAACAAAATAGGTTCAGATCTGAAATCATGGCACTTGGGCCCACGTGACAAGCATTAAGCATAGCAAAGTCATAGCAACATCAATCTTAGAACATAGTGGATACTAGGGATCAAACCCTAACAAAACTAACTCGATTACATGATAAATCTCATCCAACCCATCACCGTCCACGATGGAATTACTCACGCATGGCAATGAGAATCATGAAATTGGTGATGGAGGAAGGTTGGTTATGATGATGGCGGCGATTTCCCCTCTCCAGAGCCCCGAACAGACTCCAGATCAGCCCTCCCAATGAACAATAGGAGGCGGCGGCTCCGTATCATAAAATGTGATGAATCCTTCTCTCTGATTTTTATCCCCGAACATGAATATATATAGTTGGAGTTGAGGTCGGTGGAGGTCTAGGGGACCCACAAGCCAGGGGCGCGTCTAGGGGGGTAGGGTGCGCCCCCACCCTTGTGGTCTCCTGGTGGGTCCCCTCTGGTTGATTATTTCGCCAGTATTTTTTATATATTCCAAAAATATTCTCTATAAATGTTTCAGGTCATTTCGAGAACTTTTATTTGTGCACAAAAATAACATCAAGGCAATACTGATGAAAACAACATCAGTTGTGATTAGTTCCAATCAAATCATGGAAATTAGAGTCCAAAACAAGGGCAAAAGAGTTTGGAAAAGTAGATACGATGGAGACGTAAGAGCCTGTGATCCTAAGTCTTGCTGGTTGGAGGAGTATCCATCATTTTCTTTATTCTTGCCCAGAGCTTGCTTCCTCTCAAGAGCATTGATCTGACAAACAGGTGCATGAGAAGTTGAGCATTTATCAGGTATGTGAAAAAGTATAACTTCTTCCTTTCTTCAACTTCAGATAGTAATTCCCACACTAGAGATTTTAACATATGTACAGTCCATCCAAATTTATCAGGTGTCGTAAGAAGATGGACAATGAAGTTTAACCAATTTATCCCTCGAGCATGCCTACCGGTCCGCCACAGCCGCGCATTCTGATGGAGAGGATGCCGCCAAGCCTCCCGAGGCCGCTCCCGTGAAGAAGAACTAGTTGCTCTCCCAAGAACGCCCCGAGGGGAAGAAGGTGTCGGCTGATGGCAGCAGCCAAGCCCCGCTCTCACTGCCAGCGCCTTCCCTCCTTCCGCATAGGAAGGCGTGCTCAGCGCCTTCCTTCGGGCGGCCTCGCGGGCTTTCGCCTAGAAAGCATCTAACCAAACCAGTGTACCAAGGGAGGTGTTTGGGCACCACTTGGAGGCATGCCTTGACGCATGCCCCATCAAGCAAGTAGCATGGCGCCAAGTGCCAGAGAAGCAAGAGTTCATCCTTCAGGAGACCCGCAAGCTGCAAGAAGCTCGATCCATCCGTGGCATGCACCGCCTCACGAGGACCACCAACCCGATCATCGTCCCCGAGGAAGGAGACAACATGCGTGTGTGCGTTGACCTCGCGAGCCTCAGCAGAGCCTACTCCCAGGACCTTCATACGTCTCCAACGTATCTATAATTTTTGCTTGTTCCATGCTATTATATTATTATTCTTGGATGTTTTACAATCATTTTATAGCAACTTTATATCATTTTTTGGGACTAACCTATTAACATAGTGCCCAATGCCAGTTGCTGTTTTTGCTTGTTTTCTACTTCGCAGAATATCACTACGAAACGGAGTCCAAATGCACTGAAACGTTTTGGAGAATTTTTTTGGACCAGAAGACATCTGATGGGCCAAAGAAGTACTAGAGGGGGATCCGAGGGGAGCACAGCCCACCAGGGCACGCCAGGAGTTCCATGCGCGCCCAGGTGGGTTGTGCCCACCTCGGTGGCCTCCTGCACCACCTCTTCGCCCTATAAATCCACCAATATTCCAAAAACCCTAGGGGAGTCGATGAAACACAATTCCAGCCGCGCGAGTTCCAGAACCACGACATCCAATCTAAACACCATCACAGAGGGGTTCATCATCCTCATTGGTGCCTCTCTGATGGATGTGTGAGTAGTTCATCATAGACCTACCGGTCCGTAGGCAGTAGCTAGATGGCTACCTCTCTCTCTCTCTTTTGATTCTCAATACAACGGTCTCCTGGAGATCTATTTGATGTAACTCTTTTTTATGGTGTGTTTGTGGGATCCGATGAACTTTGAGTTTATGATCAGATCTATATCCATGAATATTATTTGAGTCTTATTTTGATCTCTTATATGCATGATTATTTATAGCCTCATATTTCTTCTTCAAATATTTGGTTTAGTTAGGCCAACTAGATCGATTTTTCTTGCCATGGGAAGAGGTGCTTTGTGATGGGTTCGATCATGCGGTGTTCTTTCCTAGTGACAAACAGGGCAGCAAGACACGCATGTATCGTTGCTATTAAGGATAAAAACATGGGGGCTATTCCTACATGAATAGATCTCGTCTACATCATGTCATCGATCTTATTGCATTACTATGTTTCTCCATGAACTTAATACCCTAGATGCATGCTGGATAGCCGTCGATGTGTGGAGTAATAATAGTAGATGCAGGCAGGAGTCGGTCTACTAATCTTGGACGTGATGCATATATATATTGATCATTGCCTTGGATATCGTCATAATTATTTGATCTTCTATCAATTGCCCGACAGTAATTTGTTTACCCACCGTGTGCTATTTTTTGAGATAAGCCACTAGTGAAACCTACGGCCCCCGGGTGTATTCTTTATCATATTTGCTTTCCGATCTATTATTTGCCACTTTTATTTTCAGATCTATTATTCCAAAAACTCAGAATACCTTGCTGCACTTTTTATTTGCATCTTTTATTTCATGTTTTTTCGAGATCTATTTTATCCAATCTACACATATTTATCCCGTCAACTTGACAATTCTAGGCATCGTTACCAGAAAAGGGATTAACAACCCCTTATACATGTCAGGTTGCAAGTATTTATTCTTTGTGTGCAGGTACCATTTACATAGTGTTGCTTGGTTCTCCTATTGGATTGATACATTGGTTACATAACTGAGGGAAATACCTACATCGGTTGTGCTGCATCATCCCTTCCTCTTTGGGGAAATATCGATGTAGCTTCAAGCGACATCAGACGTATTTTGGACGTCCCATGTCGGCCTGAGCAGGGACCTCGCCACCAGCTACACTCGCATGCCCTTTGTCCTGGATAAAGCTGGCGCCACCTTCCAAAGGTTGGCGCATGCAGCTCGCGATGGAGCCGCGTGAGCTCGATGTCCCTCGCGAGCCCCCAGAGCGTCGGGAGCCTCTCGGCCCTTGAACGGTGAGCTCCCATGATGGACTTTAGCAAGCAGCTCGACATTCCCTCAGTGCCACTCTGACTTTTTGGTTTGTTCAATTTGAGGGCGCCCTATGGCTGTAACAACCTTAGGCTGACCCGTGCCAGACACAGTAGTAGCATTTCCTTTTGGTTGTGTAGCGAATCTGGTTATGCCCTAATGAGTTTATATTGCCTGCTTAATCATGTGTTCGGTGTCGCGCCGCCGTTGAGAGCATCGCGCCTTTGCGACTCTTGTCCTGATCGTCCCATGAGCAGGGGCTGGGCACGGCATCTGTGCTCGGGTTCGTCCCTACAGTGCTGATAAATCCAATTAATTGAGCTCTGGATTGCGGACTTGACCCTGTGCATGTCACCTCACCTACATCTTTGGTGCTCTATGTCCTCATGGAACATACACGAGCAAGTTGGTGAATGGGCGTCGCCCTCGTGTTCCAAAACATGTCAAATGTGCAGTTGCCCCAGGGACGAAGAGCTTGGGAAGCCCACAGACAGTGCCTTGCTCGGCTACCTGAAAGCCCTCGCGAGGCGGAGACTCCAAGAACCAGGCCCTAGCAGTCGTGCCTCGTGAGCGGCGCCACTCCCCCCAAGCCGAGTCTCGCCCAACGCCGTTGCACACAGAAAGCTAAGTCTAACTGCCTGACGAGGCGCAGCTACCGACTCTAAAATTCCCTCTTTTCATGACCCTAGCGAGACTGCCGCCACTTTTTCATGCGAGTCGCTTGCACGTCAAAGGGGCTCCATGAGCATCACACCTTAGGAGCCCTCACTAGCTCCTCAGTAGCTCCTGGTACTCCTCATCTCCTGGAATTGTCCAAGGCATCACGACCTGACATACCAGCGACGGTTGAGTGTTGCCCAGGGGCTGGGTCCTGACGATGTAGAGCATCTGGACAAGCAAAAAAAGGGTTCACGCCTCATGAGGAGATTTTAAGAGGGAGCATACGATTTGAACCATAAAAAGCATTAACTTAAGACGCAAAAGGCATCTGTTCTTCACACACACCCCGCGGGGCCAACATCGATCCAGTGCAGATAAGAAGCAGAAATAAAAAGCTTCGGGTAGATGCGACCACCCCCAGGTGTCCAGCTCAGGTGCGGGAGGCACCCTAGACGGAGTCCTCGTGTTCGCTCTTAATGTGGGGGGTGCCGTCGTCGCTCTCGCTTCTGCTGGTGGGAGACGCGTCATCGTCGCCATCGTCGTCGGAGGTCTTGTTGTCCTCTCCATGCAGCACCTTAGGCGGTCGCCGTTGACCCTGAAGATCTTCACAAAGAGTGTGGCTGCCCCATCACACTTGAACTAGAGGACGTGCCCCCTCTTCAAGACGCGGACAGGGAAAATGACTTCCACCCCCGGTTCAAGAACATGAAGCCGGTGGGGGTGAACTCCGTCACCACCCAGGAGGGGCCGTTACAGCAGTCGTCCACCTGCACCCACAGGCCCAGCAGCACGCGATCGACCATCTCCGCCACAAAGGAGACTAGAAGCTGGAGCCAGGTGCAGGGTTGGCGGTGCATGTCCGCGATTAACTCGCGGATTGCCTCCGCTAAGTGGAGCCCTGTATGGGAAGGTAAGGCGGCCGCGCCGCCTAGGCCCCCTCGGCCACGGGCGCCTATGCGCCCGTGCCCGCGGGAGCCGCTCCTTCCATGGCCGCTTGGGCCGATGTCGGCGGACGTACGTGGAAGAGCGCCCCCGCCCCCGAGGCGGTACCTTGGGCGTTGCAGCAGCAGTGCGGACGCGGCCTCTTCCCCTCACCATCATCACAGAAGTCGGCTCAGATCATGGAGCAAGAAGGAGGAGTTGGAGGAACTAGATAGGCCGGGGGTCCTTCCCTTCGTCTCTATATCGCACCCAAAGGAGGAGCGACACACGTCTCTTCGCCTTCGACGGGTCAAGGAAAGCAATGATGGACTAGCACCGCACATGGGAAGGTTTTATGCTAGCCAGGGCAGTTGCCGAGGCGTCGTGGGAGGAGTGGGAGCGCCCCACATTCCATCATGCGCCATGCATCGAGCCTGGCACACATGCGGTTGGGGCCCGCACCGTTCCACCACCTAATAGGCGGAGATGTGCATGCCGTCGGCCTGGGGGCTACTATCGGGTCCATGTTACCGGGGGGTAGCTAGGCCCGTGTGCCTTCGACCCATGGCGTGGCACGTATCCAAGGATCCAGCAAGTGGGCTACCAGCAAGCACTATAGGCAAGACCTCACGAGTCCCCCTAGTCAGTAGGCCTCCTGAGAGGACTAGGCGGCTCCACCGGAGCCTCGTGAGCTGGTCTCGCGAGGCAGCCTCCTGATGCCACCTCCGGGGCAAGCAAGTCAAGAGTACTCCATCGGTTGTGTGGCCCCTCATCTTCATGTGGGTGACGCGCGCGACGACGAACAGTACTAGAGGTCGCGTCAGCAGGCGCGGATGAAGAGGGTTTCCCAATTGGTGTTAAGGGAGCAAGGCCAGTGCACCGGTTCCCAAAGGAATCCCCAAAGGTTGCCTAATCGGTGCAAGAGGACCAAAACGACAGGCACGCAGGGCGGAGGTCATCACCAAGCCCACCGACACGTCATGGACGGTGGCTTTGCAGGCGAAGACCACCTTTTGTCAAGATAGATTGCGCCCTTGCCCCCCTTCAAGTTGTCGTTGTGTGGCAACCCTTCCTGCCAATGTTTTGGGGGAAGAGGACCAAGGCATGTATAAAAGGTGGGGAGGGCGTAGCTGTAGAGAAGGACGATTCTTCCACACAACACTTGTACTCTCATTTCTCCCTCGCAAGTGCAATCCAACCATGAAAGCTGGAGTAGGGTTTTACACCACAAGGTGGCCCTAACCTGGGTAACTGTCGTGTCTCTAGCTGCTCCCGCTAGCCCGCTCTTGCCGTAGCCTCACCATAGTTGGTAGCGGAATGGAGTAGGGCGGTAGGATCGAGCGCACCCCAGAGTTCGAAACTTTGGGTACCCGGAGCCCCAATTTCGACAATATGGTCTAGGGTTGAAATTACCTCTATAAACATTGTTGTTGAAATTATTTCTGGAGACAAAATTCACATCGATAGCATCATTATTTTGCTCAATCAAAGTAGATAGTGGCACATCATTAGGATCAACATCAGCATTTTTACAAGCAAGCATTTTCATAAGGGCATCCATTTTATCAATCAAAGTAGAAACTTCTTCAACAGAGTTTACCTTCTTACCAGTTGGAGCTATTTCAGTGCGCCACTGAGAATAATTTGTCATTATATTATCAAGGAGTTTTGTAGCTTCTCCCAATGTAATTTCCATAAAAGTACCACTTGCAACACAATCTAGAAGATTTCTCGACACAAAGTTTAGTCCGGTATAATTTTTTTGGATTATCGTCCATAAGCTTAAACCATGCGCGGGACAATTTCTAATCATTAGTTTCATTCTCTCCCAAGATTATGCAACATGTTCATGCTCAAGTTTCTTAAAGTTCATAATTTCAATTCTGAGAGAAATAATATTAGTGGCAGGAAAATACTTGGCAATAAAAGCATCCTTACACTTATCCCATGAATCAATACTATTGCAAGGCAAGGATGAAAACCAAGTTTTAGCACGATCTCTTACTGAGAAAGGAAATAATTTCACTTAATAGTATCATTTTCCACATCTTGTTTATTTTGCATATCACATAATTCAACGAAGTATTAAGGTGGGATGCGGCATCCTCATTAGGATTTCCAAAACATTGTTCTTCCATAACAAGATATAGCAAAGCATCATTAATATCATGCGACTCCACACTAGTGGCCGGAGAAGCAATTTAAGTACTAATGAAATCATTATTTTTAGTATTTGAAAAGTCACACAAATGAGTGTTCTCTTGACACATGGTGACAAGCAAGCAAACAGACAAAGTAAAATATTTTTGTGTTTTTGTTTTTTATGAGAAGTGGAGGGAGATGTAAAAGAGAGGAAAATAAAAAGTAGAGCAAGTAGATGATAGTTTGTATGTAGGAACCTGATAAGAGTTTGATGATGTCTCCTCGGCAACGGCACCAGAAATTCTTCCTTGTACTTGTAAACTACTTGGGATTTTCTCTGAAGAGGAGGGGTGAAGCAGTACAGTAGAGATAAGCATTTCCCTCAGTGAGAACCAAGGTTATCAATCAATAGCGGAACCACACAAATTCCCGTCTTCAGTACCTACACACACAAAAGCAAATACTTGCACCCAACGCGGGCAAGAGGGTTGTCAATCCCCTTGAAGCCATTACTTGCAAGAATTAATTCTGATAGTGATAAATAGATAAAAGGTAAAGTAAAAAAAGTAAATAAATTGCAGCTAAGTATATTTGGCTCTAATGATATGGTAAAAGTAGACTTGGGAGCCATAGTTTTGACTAGAGGCTTCTCTCTCGAAGATATAGCATATATGGGAGAATAATTACTATTGGGAAGTTAATAGAAAAGCGCATATTTATAACATATTCATGGCAACGATCATGTATATAGGCATTACATCCGTGACAAGTAGACCGACTCCTGCCCTGCTTCTACTACTATTACTCCACCAATCGACCGCTATCCAGCATGCATATATGGTATTAAGTTCATGACAAACATAGTAACGCTTTAAGTAAGATGACATGGTGTAGACAAGGTAAACACAAGCAATATGATCAAACCCCATAGTTTTACCCTTAATGGCAACAATACAAAACGTGCCTCGCTACCCATACTATTACTGGGTGTGGACACTGCAAGATTGAACCATCACAAACCACCTCTCCACCCAAAAATAAATCAATCTAGTTGGCCAAACCAAATGGATAGATCGAAGATAAATACAAAGCTATAACAATCATGCATAATAAAGTTCGAATAAGACTCAATTACTTTCAATGAATAACCTGATCATAAACGCACAATTCATCGGATCCCAACAAACACGCCGCAAAAAAGATTACATCGAATATAACTCCAAGAAGATCGAGGTGAACATTGTATTAAAGACTAAAGAGAGAGAAGAAGCCATCTAGCTAGTAGCTATGGACCTGTAGGTCTGTGGTGAACTACTCACGCATCATCAGAAGGCAGCAAGGATGATGTAGAAGCCCTCGTGATCGATTCCCCCTCCGACAGAGTACCGGAAAAGGCCTCTAGATGGGATTACAAAAGAACAGAAGTTTGTGGCGGTGAAAAAAGTGTTTCAGGTGGCTCTCTGGGGCTTTCCCAATATTTGATAATTTATAGAAGTGGGATTAGATCAGCTGGAGCCACGTGGGCCCCATAAGGTAACAGGGCGCCCTACACCCTAGGGCGCGCCTTGTTGCCTTGTCTTCTCCTTGCTTCACGTCTAGTCTCCTCCCAAAGCATCGAGGGTCTCTTATGTCCAGAAAAAAATCGTCAAAAAGATTCGTAGCGTCTGGACTCCATTTGGTACTTATTTTCTGAAAAACCCAAAACAAGCAGAAAACAACAACTAACACTAGGCACTAATTTAATAGGTTAGTTTTCAAAAATGCATATAAATCATCCAAGATTGATATTATAATAGCATGAAACTATCAAAAAATTATAGATACGTTGGAGAGGTATCATGTGTGTGCAGGTATTGTTGACGTTCATTTAGGTGAGTCTCCTACTAGTTCGATAAACATTGGTTCTTAACTGAGGGAAATACTATGTGATACTATACTAAATCACCCTTCCTCTTTGGGGAAATTCCAACGCCTATCACAAGTAGCAGCGAGCGAGGGAACAGCTGCCGACACACGCGTCGTTCGCGCCAAGAAAGTTTTGCAAGAGATCTGACCTCTTTTTTTTTCCTGTGAAATGTGAAGGGAAGGAAGAAATCCTGTACTGGAATAAGATTTCATTCCTTTAAGCCAAAGGCCTCCAAAGGATATTTTCCTACAAAAATCATATCCTCTAAAACTCCTATGGAAATCATGTGAACCAAAGGAGGACTTAGCCACTGAGTCAACATCAAGTTTGTGTTAACTAAAGAGGGTGCTACCTACTAGAAGGAAAAGGGCCGATCTTCTTTATTTTTTCTTCATTTTTATTGGTTTTTCTCTATTTTTCTTTTTTATTTCCTTATTTCTTCTCCATTTTTTGTTTCCCTTTCGGTTTTCTTTTGGTTTTACTTTATTGCTTCCATCGTTTTCTCGGGTTTTTTCTTACACATTTTCCTTTTTTCATAAAATGGTTTATTTTGTTTCTTTCTTGGTTTTCAATTTTTTTTTGTTTCTTTATCGATTTTCACTATTTTTATTCATTCATTTTGCATTCTTCTTCAGTTTTATTTTTCATTTTATTTTGCTTTGGTTTATTTTGTTTCTTTTTTTGTTTTCATTATTTGGGTTGTCTTTGTTTCTTATGGTTTTCATTCTATATTTTTGTTATATGTCCAGAACATTTTTGTAATACATGTTTAACATTTTTCCAATACAAATTTAGCATTTTTCAAATACATGGTAAACACTTTTTTCTATGCACATTTTAACATTTTTCAAATACAAGATTAATATTTTTAATGCATGGTCAACATTTTTTCTATAGACAATTAGAAACTTTTTCAAATGATTGATTAACATTTGTATATACTTGATCAAATTTTCCATTGTTTTTTAATCCATGGTAAAAAAAATTCTATACACATTAAGCATTTTTCAAATGCTTGATTAATTCTTTTAAATACTTGTTCAATATTTTTTTAAAATACTTGATTAAATTTTTTATATAAATTATCAATTTTTTCACCATTTTTTAATACATGGTCAGCATTTTTGTATACACATTCAACATTTTCTAAATGTCTGATTAACGTTTTTTAAATTCTTGTCCAACATTTTTTCAAATACTTAATTAATATTTTTTGATATGTGATCAATTTTTTTGTATACATTTTCCCTATAGACATTTAATATTTTTTAAGTACTTTGTCTACATTTTTCAAATATTTTATGGAGAGTGATTTTTTAATATATTTATTTAGAATACTGGGAGGTACAAATAAAAGTAAAAAAAGGATAATACAAAAATAGAAAATGTGAAGAAGAAACTGGGCCTGCCAACTCGCGCCACCCTTCAGCGACAGTTCCCTCTGTGTCGCGTGAAGCTAGAAATAGGGGCGCCTAACACTAGTGCTGCTATTTACGTGTGTGGCCCACCTAACAGGCCATTTCATTTCATTTAGCCCACCCAGCAATGGCCGACACTGCGTGAGTGGGATTTGTTTTCTGCGAGTGGAGTCTGTGGGTGGATTTCAGCGAGCAGGACAATCCCATTGTCTGGCTTGTGTTTGCATCCACCTGCAAATTCTCTTCTCCCTTGTCTCTTCCTTAGTCCTTCCCCACACACATCACACACGTACAGAGACAAGCCAATGACAGTGGCCCTGCTCGGCTGCTCCTCGCTGCCTCTGCCTCCAGTCCACGTACATCACGGAGCAAAAACCCAAGCGAAACCGAACAAGCACCACCGCGGTGTTCCTTTCCAGCCATGCGTAGCGGCAACGCCAAGACATGCAGGGCTAAAGATGGCACTGCAGTGCACTCACCTAGCTGACTGCCATTCTCTGCAGCTGAACCCCAGCGCGTGCGTATGTTATTAGCAAGAGGAACATCATTTGATTAATCCATCATCTAATTACATGCCAGAGATTAACAGGCATTGATGATTCCACAGACTTGGTCCATGGAAGAAGAAGATGGTGCATGCAGATACGTGTTTGGTAGTGCTGCAGAAAGTAAGAACATCCATGCCAAGACATGCATAATTGCTGCCTTCTTGTGTACATGACTATACAAGCATCATTCTACTCATCTAGTGCTCCGTGGGCAAACAAAATATTTGAGGTCATGATGCAGAAAGTGAAAAGATACTGTAACTTTGTTCGGAGCTTTGTCCAGAGGTTGAAAACACACACACAGAGAGAGAGAGAGAGAGAGAGAGAGAGAGGGGGAAAGCAAAATCGACAAGTAGAGTCTGAGATGAGAGACTGTTAATAGTGGATCATTCTCGTGAGTTCTTTCTTCTTCACTTCCCAAAGTGATTTTGGAAAGGAGAAAGGAGGGAAGAACAATTGAAAAAGGGATGAGAACTGTTGTTTAACTTCTTGTGTAAGCAATGTTCACATGAGAATATGCTTTGGTAGTGTTTCTGACCCAAGCCATCAAATTACAGAATGAAACATCTAGAGTCATTTTACAGTGCATCCGCTCGATATGGACCGTCCGTCGGAGCAAATTCGATGGTCCAGATCCGATGCAATACGCTGATGTCACGTGCATTATATCAGACCCCGAGGGGCATTTTCGGGAGAAAAAATATTTCGAATTGATCAGATTTGCCCTCCCAAATATTTCGAGGTTATTCTCAGTACAATTTTCAGGGCTATTTTTAGTTCGATTTTTATCCCGTTCGCTAGGGTTTATTCCTCGCCGCCGCTAGGGTTTTACTCCTCGTCAGCAGGAACTAGCCGCGCGTCGCGGCCCCTCCCTCCCTCCACCCCAATTCCCTCGCGATCTCACACCTCCTTTTCAACGATGAACACGAGAGGAGGCGCACTGCCCTCCCCTCAGCGGCCGCCGGCGAAGATTCGGCGCCATCCCACCTCCCAGTCCTCCATGCGGGTGCCTATAGCCACAAGGTTATAGGCAACTCTTTCCCACACCCCAATTAGTTGTTTGCGTACTCTACATCACCTCTCCACCATGGCCGCAACTTTGATCTGGCCATGCATCTCGTCTGAAGGCAAGGTGGTTGGGTATGGATCATGTTCTCGCTGCTGACGGGGTACCGCAGGACTAGATGAAGCCGGCCGGCCTCAACGGCCAGCCCCATTTGTCCAGCCCCGACTACAAGATCTACGAACGTTCAATCGTTGCATTCATACACTTATACATTTCATTCAACCTGTATTCTTTCAATTTGGCTGATAGGTGAGATTTGGAGATCAATATAGATGATAATCTATTAATTTTGGAATGTACTATAAACAATTCATAGCTTATGTTGCTCAATATTTATGATACTCGCTTCTTCTTGTGCAATTGCTGGACTGGGATCAACAGACTTAGCATGTGCTTTATAAAAAAATTAGATTCACATGGGATATCCACCATTTGAAGATTGGTGTCAATTCTAATTATGATGTTTTAGCCTTGTTAAAGGGAGAGTAAAGATCCTCGCAAAAAGCAAAGAGAAAAGATTGAGCATTCGATTCTTGCATATGTTGCATTTCATTCTTCTGTGTTTAGTTATGTCCAACGTTTGTTACATGCACACACTTGACAAGGTTAGTACAAGTAGTAATTTTTCCTCCGTTTTGCAGGGCTATGACAGAACATGCTATGTGATTCCTTGAGGCAGGATGGATGTACCATGGCCACCCCACTGTTCTCCTTAAGGTGATCCCTTCCATTCAGCGCATGCCCTACCATGTCACACCATGGTCGTTGCAGCACCTATAGAGGCCCCCTATGGTACATGCTTTGTTCTTGTTATCCTATGCTCTCTTTTATTGGCTTTGTGGCCTGTCTACGAGACATTGGCTGTGTCATTTCCTGGGATAGCTGGGATTCCGTGTTGACTCATGCATTATTTTTCCTTCTGTTCTGAGGCTATGCTCATGCTTGTACCTTTTTCTCTCGTATGAAAATAAATATATCATAATCGATTATTATTCTAGGGTTGCTCGTGCACTATAATTGGTCTGAGCTTGCCCGGGCACTGTTACTATCACATGGTTGTAAAAAGCAAATATAGATTTCTATGAGCTCCCGTAGACACCAAATTTATTTCAAGCAAAGTATTTTAACCAATATTATTGAAGTTTTACAACTTGACTCGTCCGCAATGGACTAAGAACACGGCTAGGAAACCTTCTTCGGGACTAAAACCCAACCACACCCTACTCTATCGCTTTATGGACACACTCCACATTTAAGAATGAACCACACTCCTGGACTAACTACTTGCATCTTCATCGTCTTAAACCGCAGCTGCATCCAATAGCCAAGCATGGTACTGCTTGAACCTTTTCCTGTATTTCATTTTGTTGTAGGGTGAATCGACAAGCACAACAGGTAGCTCTCTTCTGAATTTGTCGATGTAGGCCTGCATGCGAGGATACGTTAGTATCGTTCCATAAGTTCCAGAAAATGACAGAATTTTAGTTCTTACTCTACGTACTTGGTCATATTGCATCCTTAGTTTTTCTCCCGTAAATAATTCGATGTTCTTCAGCATGTACAGTGCATAACAAGAACTGCAACATTTTATTTTGTTAGATCAGCATTTCAGATATTAACAATCTAAAACAAAAACAAAAGCTAATATTTTTGACTGACGTCTCATCGGCTTTTGGCACTTTAATAAGCCGTACTGGCCATTGTGTCATGTTAATCTCTTCCCATGCATTGCTTTCTATCCCATTGACTCGCATCACTGCTCTTAGATGCGCTTCCATCCCACGTACCTGCAAGCCCAATGGGATGAGAATTTTCCTACGACTAATACTTACATATGATGTTAAATCCTTTGTTATATTTATATATGTCAAAATTCTCACCACGCTATTTACTTCTCTGGGTACCATACAGTGGAAAAGTGAATCAAGAAGCTGAATCTCCTTCCTTTTGGGGTTTACGACCATAAGGAACCAGTGGATGTTTAAACGGTTTGTAGGTAGGAAAACCTGGAGTGCACAACTAATTAGATCAACGTGTATAGTAACAAAAAATCTGTTCTATGTCAGGTTAGAATACCATATCATGTTTCAGGTAGTTGGTGCCTTGTGTTGTTTCAGGAACACCCGCCAAAGCATCCTCGTAGCACTCCTCTATCCTACCATCTCTTTCGAGCTTAGCGACGCCGACCACCCTCTCAATGTAAACCACTTGGCCGTCCCTTGTGTCATCTGGTTCATCATGACGCATGAGTTGGATCACAACATCAACCACCTAAAACAATAATCACGTTAATTGTATTGTACAAAAATGAAACTTGATATACTAATTTGTGAAATATCTTACTTCGTCACCCAGCCATATGCCATGTTGAGATTCATCTTTATGGGTGAGGCATTGCAAATGCTTCGATAGCACGACAATGTCATCAACTAAGACCATTTGTTTTTCATGATTTGTAGTGTTGATCAGTGATGCCACGAAATCCTGTCGAACCACGTCTAGCTGGTCCCTCTTCCATACAGGAACTTATGGCCTCTTTTTTAAGTTGGTAGAGCCGATTTTCCTCCTTTTATTGTTCATGTCCCCGGGATCATTTGTAGACTCTGATGGAGTCTTGTTTTTCCTTTTTTTCTTCTTCTCAGTATCGTAGTAAACATACTCGTCATTCTTAAATAATTGCAATAACACCCTTTTATTTTCGCCCCCATGATTTGGTGCCATCGATTCAACCACACTTACTTCTTACTGCTTTCGAAAGGATTCGTCATGGCTGTCATCATTTGTGAAGGCACGGGGTTCTTCAGGCTCTCATGGTCCCGTAGCCTTCATAGAGTGGTGCTTACTCCATCTGTTGAACAGATTCTGTCATATGAAATAAACCGCGTGTTAGCCTTTAGCAGATTCCTGCTCAATTATAGGTAAAATGTCCATCACCTGGAAAGCTTCAAGGCTTGTGGTGGCTTTGGAATGCATTTGCATATCCAAACTAGGAGCACCCTGGATATCATCCACCTCTTTAAAAAGCTTATGAACACCCCTGAGATCCTATTCGATTTTTATAGCAGCTCTTTCAAATACTTCATCCTGTACGTGGAAGATCACATGTTATTTCTGAAACGATAATGATTATTTCATAATTAAGTTAACATGCGTACGTCAAAATATTAATCAAGGTTCTTCATGGGGGGCTCCATGCTATCCTTTTTTATTCCCTGCTGACAGTGGTGCTTAGTAGCGACCTCCTTGACATTCTTTTGTTTCCCCTGGTCAGAAGCATGCTCAGCATTCTCAACAGAGGCCTCCATTGGGTGTGAAGGTGTCGCTAGGTCAGAAAGGTGTATGTCTTGCACTCCTGGAAATATTCCATCGTGTTTGTTCTTAAAAAATCATGTTAGTCTGGGTGTTTTCATAGTAAACTAATTTAGAAAAAACCTTGTACACGTAAACTCCCAATTATATATACTAATCTCATTATTCTATGCTTACGTTCAATTCTTTGATGAGGTCCCCCGTGAGCTTGCCATTTGTATGGGTACGCCTAAGGCACTCATCCGTTTTCTTTTCAAGGGTGCACATCCTATCGACCTGTTCTACACCGGCCTCCCGCACGAGGGAGGCAACTTCTTGCAAATCAGTCAATACACGTCCGACGAGTACCTTAATCTGTGACTTTGAAACAGTTAGAATCATATAACTTCGTACTAGTTGGTAAGTTATAATATATATTTGTGCCTGATGTTACCTGAGCGCCAGTCTTTGGTTTGGCCAGCGTACCATCTCGTGATGGAATGAAAGGCCTCATTAGGTCCTCAACATACTGCAGTTTAGTGTCGTTAGTATGATTTAGAAAACATGAACATAATCCAGGCAATGTGCTGACATTTTATCTCTCCATCTCCCAAATAATTATTCTAGATTATATTGTCAACCTTTGTTGCCATCTCCTTGCTCCAGTTCTGGATCAACGACCTTAACCTTGATTCATACGAGATGCTAGTGTCAAAGTGCACTCTGAACTTCTCGTACCACCATGTCTGCATGACAACAAAAGCACTTTACAAACATTCTCGTACATTATTTAATGTATGTTAGGTAACTGATAATTGTACCACTATGAATTACCCACAGTAGTGGTAGGTTCCCCTCTAGAGTTGCCTCACCATTTAAAAAATTCTTCACGCTATCCATAAGATAGTCAAGCGTTAGTTGTCCAAGATTTGTGCCCTTTATCACCTCAACGTTTCTAACAATCCCAATATATTTGTTATCCACATACTCCTCTTTTGTTCGGCATACATATTTGCCTATGGTGTATAAGACAAATGGCCTGACAAAATTTGGTGTGATGTCGCCTTTAAGCTTGACTAGCAATCCTTTGAAAGTTATTTTGGTGTCATTACGGTCTTTCAGTTTCTTCCACAACTCCATATTATCATCAAGATTTGAAGGGACGTGCTTCTTCCCATCACAGGGCATGCTTGTTATATGTGCTACATCTTCTAGTGTGACCCTACATGGTCTCCCATTGATGATAAAGGCATCTTGCTCTGCATCATATGAATTAGCGATGGCCTGGCACAGTACAAGTCTAATTTTGATGCTAGGTGTCTTGAGAAGTCCACCCAGTCCTATCAACTGGATGTACATCCTTTGCTGCATGTTTAATCCGTTTATGAACTCCACATATGGCGGCAAATAAGCATCCTGGGTTCAATGGATGTGCAAGTGTGATTAGATTCAGCATGGTATACGATTTAAACACTCATAAAGATGACTACAGGTTATATATACCAACATAAAAATTGTGCTCTATGCTACTTCATGAGGTAATTTGTTTACAAGCATGCTGAGTTCCATGAATGTGCAAATACTATCATTAGATTCAGCTTGGTTACGTTTGAATGGTCATATAAGGTAATCTCCATTGCATGGCGCTTATGTGAAATAAAATAAAGATTGGAAAATAAAAAACTATCCAACCGTGGTCTCCTCAACTCTAGGCGCTAATCATGGTCATTAGTATGGAATTAAAACATGGGCCATCGATGCCTTCCATAACTCGCGCGGAAGGAAAAAAGAAGGCAAGTACCTGCTGCACTAATTGGCATCGACAAGACCAGATGCTGGGAATTAGCCTGGAATTAATCAATGAACTGCCAATCTGGTAGGAAACAAATCCTAGCGCCCTCCCCTAACGCCCCCAACTTAATTTGTTTAAAAACATGTTGAGTTACATGAATTTGCAAACAATGAGTGGGGTTGCAGCAAGAGATCATGGGAGGAAGATCGTGGCATGAAAAAAGCAGCGGTTGCAGCAGGAGATCGTGGGGAGTTACCAGAGGATTCATGTTTGGCTCCATCATTCGGTTTTGCTGGATTCCTGGGTTGCTCCGTCCTTCGGTCTTGCTGGTTTGGGCGGCGCAGATGGACGAACTATGATCTACGAGGTTTCAAAGGATCCCTATTTATAGGGATCGTAACAACCCAGGCATATACCTACATATCGATTTCTTTGGTTGGAGGAAATCAAGGGAGGGGACCCACCTGGTTGAATATTGGGGGGGGGGCATGGAGAGTTTAGCTAAGGTAAGTTATGGTGTAAAAAATACTAATGTAAGTTGCGTAACAACATGTAGGTCTCCTGAGAATCATGATTGTCAAAAAATATAGTTTGCATTTCTTTGAAAATCAGCCAAAAGAACTGGACCGCTTTTATTATTGGTTATAAGTAAATCACTGGACCTCTTTTAGGATGAAAACTGCTTCTAAGTCAACTAGCATTGAGTGTTCACACGTCAAATATTTTACTCTCTCTTGTGAAGCTATTTTATTGCCCATCCAATCTTGCATGCTCATGCTCATACCTTTTTTCCTCGTATATGTGAGACCAAATTTTGTTGATAATACTGAATCATGTCTGGTGCTGCTCAAGATGGCACGACACCATGGTTTTCACTTTCTGTGAGATTTTGATCAAATCACTGAATTTCATTCATTTCAGCACTCACTGCAATATTTGCCTTTTGGCCAAAATATTTCAGCGTCACTGAATTTCGGCCAAAATATTTCAGCTCTCGCTGCAATTTTTCTGAAACTTCTAACTAGCGTTGGAAAAATTGACACGACTTCATCTAGGTTTGCTCGTGCACTATGTAATAGTTCTGAATCTTGTCCAGACTCTGACAAAACTTAAATCTAAATTTAAGAATTTAGTTAACCTTCCTAACCTTCAAAAGTTCTGGTTGTAAAAAGGAAATATATGTTTGAGCGTCTCCCATGCAGACCAAATTTATTTCAAGAATAGTATTTGGAACCAGTACTATGAAGTATTACAACTTGATTAATCCGCACTGGACTAAGAACATGGCTAGGAAACTTTCTTCGAGACTAAAACCAAACCACACCCTACTCTACCGCTTCATAACAAACTGTACACCCCATATCTATGAATCAACCACTGCCGGACTAACTGCTTGCATCTTCATGATCTTCAACGCAGCTGCATCCGATAAGCTAGCATTGTACGTCTTCAACCTTTTCATGGATTTCAATTTTTTGTAGGGCGAATTAAGAAGGACAACAGGCAGATCTCTTCTATAATTGTCGATGTATGCCTGCATGGGAGGATATGTTAGTATCCTTCCATACATTTACAAAATTGGCGGAATTTTAGGTGTTACTCTACGTACTTGTTCTTAATGCAGCGTAAGATCTTCTCCCGTAAAGAATTCGATGTTCTTCAGTATGTAGAGTGCACAAGAAGAACTGCAACATTTAATTCTGTTAGCAGCATTTCACGTATTAACAATGAAAAACATAATTAGAAGCTAATATTGTTGACTGACGTGTCATCTTGTCTTGGCACAGGAACAATCTTTACTGTCCATTGGGTCACGTTAATGTCTTGGCATGCATGGCTTTGTGGTCCACTCATTCACAATGATGCTCTCAGATGTGCTTCCACCCAACGTATCTGCCAAGTCCATGGGATGAGAAGTTGCTCATGGTTCATGGTTAGGTATGATGCTAAATCTTGTGTTATATCGAAAGACGTTTAAAATCTCACCACGTGAATCACTTGTGTGCGTACTACGTAGCTGGAAAGTGAATCAAGAATCTGAATCTCCCTCTTTCTGGGCTTTACGACCACAAGGAACCGGTGGGTGTTCGCCATGTTCGTAGGTAGGAAAACCTGGACAGCAAAGATGATTACATCGACATGCATAATAGTTAGAAAAATAAATGTGTTTATGTCATGGTTAGATGGTACTAGATCATGTCTGAGGTAGCTGTCTCCTTTTGTTGTTCCATGACTGCCTGCCAAAGCGGCCTCGTGGCAGTTCTCTACCTTACCATCTCTTTCGAGTATAGCGATGTCGGCCACCCTCTCAATGTAAACCAGTTGCCCGTCCCTTATCTCCTTAGGATGATCATGACACATGATCTGAATCATAACATCAACCACCTAAAACAAAATTCAAGTTAACTGTACTGTACAAAAGAAAATTGATAATCTAATTTGGTAAATATCTTACTTCGTCACCCAACCATTTGTCATCTTCTCCTCCATCTGTCATGGTGAGGCATTATAAATGCTTCTGTAGCAGAACAATGTCATCAATTACCACCAATTGTTTATCAAGATATGAGGTGTTGACAATTTCGGCCATGTAATTCTGTCAAAACTTGTCAAGGTTGGTCTCCAGCCTCGAAGCACCCGTGTTCGTATCTTTTAAATTGCTTGCATGATTTTCCCTCTTTGTATTCTTTCTGTCCTTGGAATCGTTGGTAGACTCCAATGGAGTCCTGTTTTCTTTGTCTTCTTATCACTATTGTACAAAACATAATCATCGTTCAATAATGAAGATACCACTCTTTTCCAGCTGCTCGCACGAGTTGGTAGCATGGATTCAACCACACTATCTTTTCACTGCTTTGCTAAAGAATCATCATAGTTGTCCTCATCAATTGGGAAGACATGGGGTTCTTCTGGCTCCCTTGTTCCCTTAGCCTTGGCAGACCAGTGCTTGCTTTTGGTACCTGCTTCTCCCCCACCTCAATACTGACATCATCATCATCTTGATTTCTTATTTATTTAGAATTTCACATATTCTTATTATGCCTCAAATTCATAGGATCCTGTGATTCAAAATAAAACACTTGTTAGCTTGCAATCTGCGTGAAATAGAAAAACAAAACCAGTTAACTGTAAAATGTGCATCACCTGGAAAGCTTCAAGGCTTGTGGTGGCTTTGGAATGCTCCCGCGAATCCAAACTCAGAGTACCCTGTGAAGCATCCACCTCTTTATAAAGCTACGAAACATTCTTGAGACTCTCCTTGCAAGATGCAGCAACAACTCTATCTTCTTCATCCTGAAAGTGGAAGATCATATCTTAGCTACGAATCTGCGTTAACTTAAAACAAAATCAGTTAGATGTAAAATGTTTATCACCATGAAAGCTTCAAGGCTAGTGGTGGTTTTTGAATGCTTTCGCGAATGCAAACTAGGAGCAGGCTGCAAATCTTCAGCTACATTCTTCATGGGGGCATCCATGTAATCTTTTTGTATTCCCTTAGCAGAAATGCCTTTGGCAATGACCTCCGTGTCATTTTTTTGTTTTTGTCGGTGAGTAGTATTCTCTCGTGGGACCTCCATTGGGTCCCCAGGTACTCCCAGGTCAGATAGTTGTATGTCCTCCACTCCTGGGCGATCAGCATCAAATATTCCATAGCGGTGGTTCTTTAAAAAAATGTGTTAGTGTGGAGATTATTGATAGTAAAATTATTTATAGAAAATCATAATGGTATACTTACATTGAACTATGTGATGAGTTCGTCCGTGCGTCTGCTGTTCGCAAGGGTACGCCTAAGGCACTCGTCCATTTTTTCAAGGGTGCACATCCTATCGAATTGTTGTGCACTGGACTCCCGCACAATGGAGGCAACTTCTTTCAAATCATACAATACACGGCCGATGAGTGCCTTATCCTGCAGATTACAAGCAGTTAGAAGCATATGACTTCAATTGTACTTGCAAAGTTACAATATATATTTGTGCCTGATGTTCATCATTTACTTGACAATCAGTCTTCGGTTTGACCGGAGTCCCAACTGGTGGCGGATTGAAAGGTTGCAGCAGGTCCTCGACATAATGCATGTTAGTGTCGTTAGTATCATTCAAAACATATGGTAGATAATCCAAGCACACAGTACTAACACTTTACCTCTCCGACCCCTCTATAATTTTTGTTCATTATGTTGTCAACTTTCTGTGCCTTCTTGTCACTCCAGTTTTGGATCAGTGGCATTAACCTTGATGCATACGAGATGGTAGAGTCCAATTGGTGCACCCTCCACTTCCGGTAGTACCATGTCTGCATTACAACAGAAGCAGCTTAGAAAATTTTCCATAAAATTAAATGTATGGTGTGTAAATAATGATTGTATTACCTGCAGCAGTGGTAGGTTCCCCTCCAGATTTGCTCCACCATTTAAAAATTTCCTGATGCTAGCCATAAGATGGTCAAGCATAAGCTGTCCAAAATTGGTGCTCTTTATCGTCTCCATGTTTCTAACAATCCCAAGGTATTTGTTGTCCACATACTGCTGTGTTGTCGGGCATACATATTTGCCTATGGTGTACAAGACAAATGTCCTGAAAAAAATTAGGTGTGCTGTCGCCTTTCATCTTGGCTAGCAATACTTTCAAATTTAATTTTGTGTCATTGCGGTCTTTAAGTTCCTTCCACAACTCCAAAGTATCATTGTGATTTGAAGAGACATGCTTCTTCCCCCTTGCAGGGCAGGCCTGTTATATGCTCCACATCTTTTAATGTGGTCCTACATGGTCTCCCATTAATTATAGAGGCATCTTGCTCTGCATCATATGAATAAGCGATGGCCTGACATAGTAGACGTCTCATTCTCATGTCAGGAGTCTTGAGAAGTTCACCCAGTCCAATCAACTGGATGTACGTCCGTTGCTGTGGGTTTAATTCTTTTATGAACTTCTCGTATTGCAGCAAAGAAGCAACCTAAGTTCCCTGAATGTACACATAGTGTGATTAGATTCTATATGGTATTCATTTAAACACGCATAGAACCAACTAGACCTAATCTATGCCAATATCAAAATTGTGCTCTACAGTACTGCATGAAATCATAGAGCTTCTCGGCCATATAATGAACACCAGACATAGAAAAACAAGCTATCTCTATCAGCAAGTTGACTGATAATACTATAGATTTTTAGTAGAAAGAGCAGACTTTTGTCTATGTACACTACTAAAGTCCAGGCAGCACGCTTACGAAAACAATTGCATACATGATCAGAAGATCAATAGTTTATAGATAATCTCAAAAAAAGAATGTAGCAGTTACATTGCAAGCATTCAAGAGCACATACTAAGTTCCCATCACCTTCAAAAAGATCAATTATAATTTTTTACTAATAAATTACATGAGAGCAAATGTTCAATCAAATTACTGCTATATATGGTGATCTAAGGGCAATCACCAACAATTTCAATGACTAGAGACTAAGAACTCGCATAAGTCGAATCAATATGATGTTCTCCAGTCAACTTGAACGTCACTTAGAAAGCCTATGCGAAAAAATTAGCAATTTCCAAATTTTAAGGCATGTAAACAGAGACGATAACCATGATGTCCAGTAGACATGACCATAGTAGTGACTCGAGCAACCAAAAACACAACTAGGCCTCATCAAGCAACCTAAAATTGTTGACATGGACCAAAACATGTGAGCCTAAAATATAATATACTCCCTCCGTCCGGAACTACTTGTCATAGAAATGGATGTATCTAACGTATTTTAGTTATACATACATCCATTTCCGCGACAAGTAATTTCAGACGGAGGGAGTAGTACATACATTTAATGTTCTCAATGCCAATTAAGTGAGGCATGCTCATTTTTCCGCACGTTTTTAGTAAATCATGTACATTGTGACAGTTGAAGCGCGCAGAACTGACAAGTTAGCCCAGTTACCACAGATTCACAGTGACCAAATTAGCTACACACACTAGTCTTGAATTTCTAGACGTTTAGTGTAAAACAGGCCAATCAACAAAAAGAGAAAACAACTTACGTACAAAACTACTTTGTATTTTGTCTACTGCGTATTTGATTAGCCATTTAGGAGTACTACAATTATTTTGTTGATTCGGTTGCTCGTTTTAAACAAAGTTAAATTACTAGTCCCTCCTTTCCATATCATTACACGTAGAACTTTCCAGCACGAAAATTAGCGCAAGTTTCATTACAGAGAGAGGCATTCACGGCTAAAAACTAAAAGAGGAAGGCATCCACGATCTCCCTTCCAGTAAAATAGGGATAGTTCCTTATGGTTGTAACTAAATGATATCAAAAGACAAGTGCGCCGTAAATTATGGGATTGCATGCACAAAATTAGACTTGGGAAGGAGGGAGTATACAGAACAGAAGGATCTCGCTCGTTACCGGAGGATTCTCACGATGGCGACCAGATCCATTGTCGTTCTCTTTCATCTTTTGCTTCACCGGCTTCTCCAACGTGCCCTTCTCTTTTGTTGGCTTCCATGACATGCCCTTCTCTTTCATCTCAGGATTCGCCGACGCAGGCTTCGAAGATCACCGCTCCGTCGGCTTCTCCGACCTGGGAGCTACTTTGGGCGGCGTGTGGTGGTAATTCGGTGTAGTCATGGAAGGCTAGGTCTGGGAGGTGTCGGGTGGAGTATACGATTTATGCCGTGAAAAGCTTTGTATTTATAGGGGATTCTCTAACAACTGACCACAAGGAAATAGTGGGAATTTGGGATCTCATGAAGAGGCAGTTTTTGATCACATAGATATCTCACGAAGATAGGTAGTTTTAGATCACGTAATGTTTTTTAGCAAGTTTAGATCAGTAATCTCAACCGTGAAGCATTTGGGCTTCTTATGCTTTCTTATACGGGCCTATTATAATGGGATGCGGCCATTTTAAATGAAAACATGAGAAAGGAAAGCGAGGAATCCAAAAGGCGGGATGAGTTCCGTCCCAATTATTTAGGACGGGCATGCACGAGGGTGCTTCGTCCTCACTTCCACGACTCTCCAAAAACGGTTTCTCTGCCTCTGCGTCCTCTCAATTCCGTCCTCCTGTGCGTCGCTCACTCTCCCAACAATCTGGCTTCTAGAATGGTGAGTTCTCCTTCCTGTCAATTTTGTTAGTAGTTCTCCAGTAGCAGCACATACGATGGCCTTCTTCTTGTCAATTTCTTGTTCTCCTGCTTCTTTATTCTTTGCGCAAAGATTCATCTGCCAGCAACTTGTAGTCCGTTGCGTTATGAGAATTTTGCACACAGATTCATTTGCATGCAACATCTAGTCCGTTGTCTTGTCAATTTCTTATTTTTTTCTCTCGCTTCTTTAGTTTGTACACACAAATTCATCTGCATGCACTCTTCATAGATACATGTTCATTCTTGATTGTTGTTGCAGTTGTTTAGATAAATATTTCAACAACGTAAATTTTGATTGTTAATTTGCATATACTCCCTCTGCAAGGAAATATAACAACTTTTTGTTCACTACTTTAGTGATCTAAAAGATCTTAAATTTCTTTACAGAGGGGGTACATGTTTAGTTTAAATTGTTCATGCACTTGTTTAGATAAACTTTCAATAGCACCAGAATTACTATACTATCTGCCGTCATATTCATCTTGGCTTTCTGTTATCATGTGATTGTCATGCTTCATGTCTTATACTGGTTTCATCAATTACAGTCCTTCGGCATAGCGTTCGTGAAAGATTATGCTGTCAAGAAAGATGGAAATACCGAAATTTTTGTGAAGTACATGAACAAGGCTAGCTGTGTTGAGTACTGCATTCGCAGATTCAAGTACTGGCTGCAGAACATCGACCAGAAGATAGTAGGACTGGATGTGGAGTTCACCTGGCCTCATGGTCCGACACAGATGGATGCCATGCTCCAGTTATTCGTTGAAATCTACGTCCTCGTGTACCACATAAGCGTTGCTGATGAGCACCGCGGCCTGCTGCTCGCCTTCCTTCTCGACGAGGAGTACACCTTTGTTGGGCTGGACATCAACAATGACCAGAAAAAACTCGAGCGTGTTGGTTGATACGTCTCCAATATATCTATAATTTTTTATTGTTCCATGCTATTATATTATCTGTTTTGGATGTTTTATATGCATTAATATGCTATTTTATAACATTTTTGGGACTAACCTATTAACCTAGAGCCTAGTGCCAGTTTTTGTTTTTTCATTTCGCAGAAATGGAATACTAAATGCAGTCCAAATGGAATAGAACATTCGTGATGTTTTTTCTTGGACCAGAAGACACCCAGGAGATTAGGACTGCAAGTCAGAAGAGCCTTGAGGCGGCCACAAGGATGGAGGGTGCACCCCCCGACCTTGTGGGCCCCTTGGTGACCACCTGACCTTCTTCCTATACATTCTCGAATACACAAAACCTGCCGTTGGAGCCATGAAACCACTTTTCCACCACCGCAACCTTCTGTACCTGTGACATCCCATATAGGGGCCTTTTCTGGCATCCTGCCGAAGGGGGATTCGATCACGGAGGGCTTCTACATCAACACCATGCCTCTCCGATGAAGTGTGAGTAGTTTACCAAAGACCTACGGGTCCATAGCTACTAGCTAGATGGCTTCTTCTCTCTCTTTTATTCTCCATACAAAATTCTCCTCGATGTTCTTGGAGATCTATTTGATGTAATACTCTTTTGTGGTGTGTTTGCCGAGATCCAATGAATTGTGGATTTATGATCAACTTATCTATGAATATTATTTGAATATCCTTATAATTCTTATATGCATGATTTGATATCTTTGCAAGCCTCTTCGAACTATCAATTTGGTTTGGCCAACTAGATTGGTTTTTCTTGCAATGGGAGAAATGCTTAGCTTTGGGTTCAATCTTGCGGTGCTCGATCCTAGTCACAGAAGGGGAACAAACATGTATTGTACTATTGCCATCGAGGATAAAAAGATGGGGTTTTCATCATATTGTTTGAGTTAATTCCTCTACATCATTTCACCTTGCTTAAAGCGTTACTCCGTTCTTTATGAACTTAATACTCTAGATGCATGAGCGGTCGATGTGTGGAGTAATAGTGGTAGATGCAGAATTGTTTCTGTAACATCCCAAATTTTCAATTTGGAATGTTATACATTAGATCATCATGCATGTCATATTTTCTTGCATTTTGCCTGATCCTAGAAATTTCACGCAACTCAAGGACCCTCGGAGAGAGTTGGAGATTTTGTTATTTTCATATTTGCGTTTTCTCAAATTTTGAAAAGAGGATCATTTGATTTATTTATTTCATCTTCAATTATTTTTCCAATATCAAAAATAATGAGAGAGGGAATAATATGACTTTCCCAAATTTAGGAAAAATGAAGATTTAATGAATAAATCAAATTTTGGTTTTGCCGGAGTTGTGTTTGCTTTTTATTCGGATAGGGAAAAATACACGTTTTCAAAAATTGCATTCTAGGTCCGGAGTAAAGTTCATTTTGTTCGGCTCATTTTTAGGAGTCGGGGAAAATTTACTTTAGTAATTTTGGAGTTCGTTTAGTTTAGTTTTCTTTTGTTTTTCTGCGCGTGAATCCAGTTAAAAAAAGTAAGGACCAAGGCCAGCCGGGCCAAAGGCCTAGCCAGCCGGCCGCCTCCCCAGCCTCCCTGCGCACGTGCGCCAGCGCCAGGCGCCAGGCGCCAGGCCGCCGCCTCGCCTCTAGGCCGAGTCCCAGCGGGACTCTAGGCCGGTTAGCCCCCCCTTTTTCCTTGTTTTGTTTTCCCTCTTTTGCTTGCCCCCTACCCCAAGTAATCCCCTCCCCTCACCTATATAAGTACCAACATCCCCCCTCCAAAACATCAAATCAAAACCCCAAGCCCCTCTCCTCCTAAGCCGCAGCAAGCAGCAGCGCGCAGCCCCAAGCCGCCGCCTTAGCCGCGCCGCCGCCGCCATAGCCGCCCCACCCCGCGCCCTCACCCGCCGCCGCCCTATAGCCGCCGCCGCCGCCGCCCTATAGCCGTCGTCGCCGCCGTTCGCCGGAGCCTCGCCGAGGCTGTCCCGCGCCGCGTCTCTTTTTCTCCCCTCGGTTCAGTTTTTCTTCTAAACCGTTCCGGTTCTTTCTTAACCGTTCCGGTTTTCTATCATTTTTTTTGTTTCAGTTTTCTTTTCCGAAAACCCTAGATCGGTTTTCATTCTTCTTTCGGACCGTTCGTCTCAACGAACATGATCACCGATTATTCCCCGGTTAACGACGCCCGTTCGTTTAATCGTTCTTCTTTTCTTTTTGTCGGATTTATTCCGCGATCGCGATCTCAGATCCGATCTTCGTTCTAGTCTTTCTTCTCGCTCGTTTATCGGAATCAGGTGATTCAAGCGCCTGGAGCTTCGTTTCGAAACCGCCGTTCCGTCTAATCAACTTAAACAAGTTTTTGCCCCAGTAAAATTTGACCTAGTTTCAACTTGCTAGAACCGAGTTGTTTTCTTCCGCTGTTTGTTTTCCATTTCTTTGTTCGGTTCGTTCTTTCTTTGCAACCGGAGTTCTTAAGTTGAACTTCCTGGTTCGTTCTCCTGTTCGAGTGTTACCTGTGCATTAGATGAGTACTTATTGTATGCTTGTTGTTTGTCTACGATAGATCACCCGGATTGCGCTGCTTGTTACTTCGAAACCCTAGGTCTCGCGGATCATCAGCAAGGCAAGTAACACTTTGATCATACCTTTTCTACAACCCATGTTTTATTGCATTAGATCAATACTCTCACATTGCATGATTAGGATCTAATTAAACTGTGGGATGGGAGGTAGATGAGGTAGTACCTAACACCTGTATTATTATGAAACCTTTGGGAGTTACTTCTACGTCTGCTTATTATGCCATGCTATGCTAGTAGACGTGGATTGGGTGAGTGATATCCATGACAGATGTGAGTTGATAATTTTAATGGTTTATCTAAGGTGGCTACTTAAACACACATCTGGGTGGATTGAGGCACCTGATGTCTATCAGGACTTGCCTGTTTTATTTTGGACTGCCACCCAGGCTCAAAGGGATGATAAGATCATTCATGCTAGAAACTTTCGTGTGCAGCCACATGCTACTATGGGCTCTGGCATAGTTGACTAAGTTGTGCAAACTCTTACGGGGTGGACTAGCAGATGTAGGGTTTGTAGGTGGTACGGTCTACCCCACAGGTAAGGTGCTAGCGCTTCTGAAAGACTATGTCTCGGTCATCCATTTCTCAAACACCATGTAGTGCGAGAAAACAAACGGAGGCGATCGAGTCATGTGGGGAAAAGTGCGCAAACCTCTGGAGAGTGTACAAACTAATCATGATTAGCCGTGTCCCCGGTTATGGACAACTTGAGTATCTAGTACTTGAATATCATGTGAATCTCATCATGTTACTTCTAATTAATATTGTTGGGTTTTAATTGTTCACTTAATTGGGATCGGAATGCTGTCAACCATTCTCGATGTTTAACAACTACCATGATAGTTAAATAAATTTATTCCTTTGCAGTAGGGAAAAACTGGCTTTACGCAAAACTGTAACCATAGAGCTTTCCACCAGCCATATATGCATATAGTATAGCTGTTTCATTCCATCACTCTCTATGTGTTACATTGCCAGCATATTCCATGTGCTGACCCGTTTTCGGGCTGCAACTTCTCATGTTGCAGACTTTTCAGACAACGAGTAAGGTGCTTTTAGGTCGTGGTTCTATACTTAGTGATGCCGTTGGAGTTGATGGACCCATTTATCTTCCGAGTCTTCCGCTGTTATCGTTATTAGATGGCCTTAAGCCATATTTATTGTAATAAGTTCTCTTTGAGACAACGATGTAATAAGTGTGTGATTGCCACTCTGCTATAAATCCTTCGATGTACTGTGTGGTGTCAGCATTACTGATCCAGGGATGACACCTGAGCACAGGGCACTTGATCCATTCGGGTCGGGTCGCCACAGAGATGGTATCAGAGCACACGCTAACTGTAGGACACGACCACTAAGTTAAAACCATAGATCACTATTCTCTTCTCATTTTCTAACTCCTCATCTTTTCTACTCTTTTAGGATGACGAACGTGAAGATTAAGTACGCCCAACCGGATGAATGCACACCATTTGGATTTCACCTAAAGGAAGTCACCAAGTACCTGAACATTGGATTACCAAGCTTCACGAGAACCTTCAACGCCACTCTGCCTGAAGAGGAGCGCTGGAAGATTCAAACTCACGTTCCGGGAAGGACATTCGCACCAATCACGAAGCCCATAGATAGTGTTTTCAATGCACCAACCTGGAGTCTGGGAAGGAGCATGGCAGCTCATATCACCATAGGACGCATTGGAGAAGTTTACCAAGAAGACCTCAAGGACACTATCTACCAGATTTGCGGACGCCGAGATGAACAATGGGAGTTAGTCAGCACCAAGAAGGATAGATCCATTGCATCTTTCATCCAGGAGTTAAACCAACACATTCGACGCCACGAGAACCAGATGTGCAATGATATGATAGAGTTGAAGAATGCGAAGGCAAGGATCGTCGAGCTAGAAGGAGAACTGAAGTCTACACGCAAGGACTACATGGACGAGATCGTAGCTCTAGCAAGGCACAATGGCGATCTTAAGCAGGAGATTGAAGAACTCAAGAGGAAGTTAGCATCCACGGAGGAAGACGAGTATGTCGCATGTCCGGACAACTACATCATCATCGACGACACCGATTCGGATCCAAGTGAACCCGACTTTGAAGACGAAGCTGGAGCAGATATCATGGAGTCTTCCACCGGTTCAAATTTCTAGATGACCACCAGATAATAGTAGTATTCCCCCATGTAAACATTATAGTTCGAGCAATTTTGCGATAGTTTTGGACCGATTGTAAGCCCTTGTTTGATTGAATGAAGTGATTTTGTGTGCATTTGCTCATGTGCATTGGGGTAGTGTTTTCCCTTTAGACCTTACTCTATTCTTAATTCTCGTCTTTTCTAAACCCTCAGATGCCTCCGAGACATGACAATGGATTCCCACCGGAACTCACTCAGTTGATCCAGCAGCAGAATCAATTGATGCAGATGTTAGTCCAGAACCAACAAGACAACAACAACAACCCACCACCACCACCACCTGTTGACCATTTAGCCCGTTTCCTTAGGCTGAATCCGCTGGTGTTTTCCAGTAGCACCGAGCCGATAGTAGCAGACGATTGGCTCCGTAAGATAGGAAGGGAGTTGACCACTGCAGGATGCACGGATGGTGAGAAAGTGAAGTTTGCCGCTCACCAGCTTGACGGACCCGCGGCAGCATGGTGGGAGAATTTCACAGCCACTTACCCAGTTGACACTGTCACATGGGATCAGTTTCAGCAAGCTTTCCGCACTGCCCATGTTTCAGCAGGAGCTATGGCCATGAAGAAGCGTGAGTTTCGCAACTTACGCCAAGGAGGAAGGATAGTTGGCCAGTACGTTGACGATTTTAGCAAGTTAGCACGTTATGCCCCCGATGACGTTTCTACGGATGCAGCTAAGCAGGAGAAGTTTCTGGAAGGACTGAATGATGAACTAAGCATGAAGTTGATGGTAGCGAGTTTCAACAACTACCAGGAGTTGGTAGATCGTGCCATCATGATTGAAGGAAAGCAACAACAGATTCAAAACCGTAAGAGGAAGTATGGACAGGGGAAGTATAACTCTGGAGCCCAGCAGAAGCCCCGTTTTGCCCCTAAATCGGGACTTCAGTTTCAGCATACCCATGGAGGAGGTAGCTCGCACAACCATAATGGCCACAAGAATGGTAATGGAGGAAGCAACGGCCAGAACTGTACCATCCCATCGACCCCAACCAAGAGAGACCTGAGTCAAGTCACCTGTTTCAAGTGTTCCAAGACCGAACATTATGCCAATGAATGCCCCGAAGGCCAGAATGGAAATGGCAATGGAAGCTCTGGGAAGAAGCCGAACCCTTTCAATAGGGGACAGGTGAACCACATTAATGTGGAGGAGGTTGAAGATCAGCCTGATGCAGTAATCGGTAAGTTTCTGGTTAAGTCATTTACCGCACTCGTTCTTTTTGATACTGGTGCATCGCATTCATACATATCAAGGGGATTTGTGGATAAGTATAACCTACCAACCCAAGCCCTTAGGACACCCATGTTAGTAAGCTCACCAGGAGCGGAGTTTATGGCTAGACAATGGTGTGATCGGTTACCATTAAGGATTGGTAACTATGTTTTTCCCTCAGACCTAATAGCATTGGAATCTCAAGGATTGGATGCGATATTAGGCATGGATTGGTTATCAAAGTATAAAGGGAATATTGAGTGTGCTAGTAAGTCAATTTTGCTTACCACACTAGAAGGAAGAAGGATCAAGTATGTATCCCGGCATGTGCCAAACAGGACACAAGTAAACTGCCTAACAGGAGTTGAGCAAGAGGAAGTACCAATGGTAAAGGATTTTCCAGATGTATTTCCTGAGGAATTGCCAGGCATGCCACCGGATAGAGACATTGAGTTTTTGATTGAGTTATTTCCAGGTACAGGCCCAATATCGAAGCCACCGTACCGAATGCCAGCAAAGGATTTGGTGGAAATTAAGAATCAGATTAAGGAGTTATTGGATAAAGGTTACATTCGCCCAAGTTCTTCGCCTTGGGGATCACCCGTACTTCTAGTGGAAAAGAAGGATGGATCATTAAGGATGGTTGTAGATTATCGGGGATTGAATGAAGTAACCATAAAGAACAAGTACCCGCTGCCAATGATCAACGATCTGTTTGATCGGTTGCAAGGAGCTAAAGTGTTTTCCAAGATCGATTTGCGATCAGGGTACCATCAATTGAAGATTCAAGAGCAGGACATACCTAAGACAGCATTCACCACAAGATATGGACTGTATGAGTATACCGTTATGTCATTTGGATTGACTAACGCACCTGCCTATTTTATGAACCTGATGAACAAAGTGTTTATGGAGTTTTTGGATAAGTTCGTCGTAGTGTTCATTGATGACATCCTGGTTTATTCAAAGAATGAAGAGGAGCATAAGGAACATTTGCGTTTGGTTTTGGAGAAACTAAGGAAACATCAGTTATATGCCAAATTCAGCAAATGCGAGTTTTGGTTAAAGGAAGTTGGATTCCTCGGACACGTTATATCTGGGGAGGGTATAGCAGTTGACCCCACAAAGGTTGAGACCGTAACCGAATGGGAAGCACCAACAACAGTTGGAGAGATCCGGAGTTTTCTTGGACTCGCAGGATACTACCGGAGGTTTATTGAGAATTTCTCAAAGATTGCGAAGCCTATGACGGAGTTGTTGAAGAAGGATACTAAGTTCAAATGGACTGAGGAGTGTGAGGCTAGTTTCCAGGAGTTGAAGAAACGTTTGGTCACCTCACCAGTATTGATTTTGCCAGATCAGACCAAAGATTATGAGGTGTATTGCGACGCTTCACGTCGAGGACTTGGAGCAGTGCTTATGCAGGAAGGGAGAGTTGTTTCGTATGCTTCACGGCAACTGAAGCCTCATGAGTTGAGTTATGCCACGCATGATTTGGAGTTAGCAGCCGTAGTGCATGCATTGAAAACGTGGAGACATTTCCTCATTGGAAATCATTGTGAGGTGTACACGGATCACAAGAGTTTGAAGTACATTTTCATGCAGAAGGAGTTGAACCTCAGACAAAGGAGATGGTTGGAGCTCATCAAGGATTATGACATGAGATTGCATTACCACCCCGTAAAAGCTAATGTAGTAGCTGACGCATTGAGCCGTAAGAGCCATGTCAACACCCTAGTGACGGGAGAAGTACCAAAGGAGTTAGCAGAAAACCTTCATGATGCTATGTTTGGAAATAGTTCCGAGAGGCTATGTAGCAACATTGGAAATTCAGTCTACTTTGATGGATAGAATCATAGAAGCTCAGAAAGCTGACAAAAGGATTGCTGCTATAAAGGAGAAACTGAGCAAAGGAAAAGCTAAAGGATTTCGCGAGGATGAGCACGACACCCTATGGTTTGAAGACCGTGTTTACGTGCCCAATGACCCGGAGATCAGAAAGTTGATTTTGCAAGAGGCCCATGATTCACCGTATTCGATTCACCTAGGGAATACCAAGATGTATTTGGATTTGTAGGAAACATTCTGGTGGACCGGAATGAAGAAGGATATTGCAGCATATGTAGCAGTTTGTGACGTATGTCAGAGAGTAAAGGCAGAGCATCAGAAGCCAGCAGGATTGTTACAACCATTGCCGATACCCGAATGGAAGTGGGATAAGATAGGCATGGATTTTATCACAGGACTACCCAGGACGAAAGCAGGCTATGACTCGATATGGGTAGTAGTTGATCATTTGACAAAGGTAGCACATTTTATTCCAGTTAAGACCACTTACACCAGTGCTAAGTTGGCAAAGATATACATGACTAGGATCATTTGTTTGCATGGAGTTCCGAGGAGTATCGTATCAGATAGAGGAACCCAATTTACCTCAAAGTTTTGGAATCAGTTGCATGAAACTTTAGGAACCAGACTAGAGTTTAGCACAGCCTTTCATCTGCAGACGGATGGACAGACGAGAGAGTCAATCAGATTTTGGAGGATATGCTGAGAGCTTGTGCACTAGATTATGGATCTAGTTGGGACGATAACTTACCGTATGCGGAGTTTTCTTATAACAACAGTTACCAAACCAGTTTGAAGATGGCACCTTTCTAAGCCTTATACGGAAGGAGGCGCAGGACACCGTTGTCATGGGACGAAGTTGGAGACCGTCAATTCTTTGGACCAGATTTGATTAAGGAGTCTGAACGGAAAGTTAAGTTGATTCGCGAGAGGCTCAAGGTAGCCCAGTCCAGGGAGAAGAGCTACGCAGATTCTAAACGCAAGGAGACAGTTTACGAAATCGGAGACAGAGTTTATCTCCGAGTATCCCCACTTCGAGGAGTTAAACGCTTTGGAGTTAAGGGAAAGTTAGCACCGCGTTTCGTTGGACCGTATAAGATCTTGCAACGTATGGGAGAAGTCGCTTATAAGTTGGAATTACCAGAGGAGCTGTCAGGAGTTCATGATGTAATCCATGTTTCTCAGCTGAAGAAATGTCATGCCGAGATGGCGGAGGTACCGCTAAGAGATACAGTACCGCTGGAAGCGATTCAGTTGAAGGACGACTTAACGTATGAGGAGAAGCCAGTCAAGATTCTCGATTATGCCAGCAGAGTTACTCGCAGCAAGGTTATCAAGTTTTGCAAAGTTCAGTGGAACCACCACTCAGAGGATGAAGCCACCTGGGAAAGAGAAGAAGATTTGCTCAAGGACCACCCTCAGCTATTTTCTAGCCAACCCGAATCTCGAGGGCGAGATTCATCTTAAGGGGGTAGGTTTGTAACTTCCCAAATTTTCAATTTGGAATGTTATACATTAGATCATCATGCATGTCATATTTTCTTGCATTTTGCCCGATCCTAGAAATTTCACGCAACTCAAGGACCCTCGGAGAGAGTTGGAGATTTTGTTATTTTCATATTTGAGTTTTCTCAAATTTTGAAAAGAGGATCATTTGATTTATTTATTCCATCTTCAATTATTTTTCCAATATCAAAAATAATGAGAGAGGGAATAATATGACTTTCCCAAATTTAGGAAAAATGAAGATTTAATGAATAAATCAAATTTTGGTTTTGCCGGAGTTGTGTTTGCTTTTTATTCGGATAGGGAAAAATGCGCGTTTTCAAAAATTGCATTCTAGGTCCGGAGTAAAGTTACTTTTGTTCGGCTCATTTTTAGGAGTCGGGGAAAATTTACTTTAGTAATTTTGGAGTTCATTTAGTTTAGTTTTCTTTTGTTTTTCTGCGCGCGAATCCAGTTAAAAAAAAGTAAGGACGAAGGCCAGCCGGGCCAAAGGCCCAGCCAGCCGGCCGCCTCCCCAGCCTCCCTGTGCACGTGCGCCAGCGCCAGGCGCCAGGCGCCAGGCCGCCGCCTCGCCTCTAGGCCGAGTCCCAGCGGGACTCTAGGCCGGTTAGCCCCCCCCCTTTTCCTTGTTTTGTTTTCCCTCTTTTGCTTGCCCCCTACCCTAAGTAATCCCCCTCCCCTCACCTATATAAATACCAACACCCCCCCTCCAAAACATCAAATCAAAACCCCAAGCCCCTCTCCTCCTAAGCCGCAGCAAGCAGCAGCGCGCAGCCCCAAGCTGCCGCCTTAGCCGCGCCGTGCCGCTGCCGCCATAGCCGCCCCACCCCGCGCCCCTCACCCGCCGCCGCCCTATAGCCGCCGCCGCCGCCCTATAGCCGCCGTCGCCGCCGTTCGCCGGAGCCTCGCCGAGGTTGTCCCGTGCCGCGTCTCTTTTTCTTCCCTCAGTGCAGTTTTTCTTCTAAACCGTTCCGGTTCTTTCTTAACCGTTCCGGTTTTCTCTCGTTTTTTTGTTTCAGTTTTCTTTTCCGAAAACCCTAGATCGGTTTTCATTCTTCTTTCGGACCGTTCGTCTCAACGAACGTGATCACCGATTATTCCCCGGTTAACGACGCCCGTTCGTTTAATCGTTCTTCTTTTCTTTTCGTCGGATTTATTCCGCGATCGCGATCTCAGATCCGATCTTCGTTCTAGTCTTTCTTCTCGCTCGTTTATCGGAATCAGGTGATTCAAGCGCCTGGAGTTTCGTTTCGAAACCTCCGTTCCGTCTAATCAACTTAAACAAGTTTTTGCCCCGGTAAAATTTGACCTAGTTTCAACTTGCTAGAACCGAGTTGTTTTCTTCCGCCGATTGTTTTCTGTTTCTTTGTTCGGTTCTTTCTTTCTTTGCAACCAGAGTTCTTAAGTTGAACTTCCTGGTTCGTTCCCCTGTTCGAGTTTTACCTGTGCATTAGATGAGTACTTATTGTATGCTTGTTGTTTGTCTGCGATAGATCACCCGGATTGCGCCGCTTGTTACTTCGAAACCCTAGGTCTCGCGGATCATCAGCAAGGCAAGTAACACTTTGATCATACCTTTTGTACAACCCATGTTTTATTGCATTAGATCAATACTCTCACATTGCATGATTAGGATCTAATTAAACTGTGGGATGGGAAGTAGATGAGGTAGTACCTATCACCTGTATTATTATGAAACCTTTTGGAGTTACTTCTATGTTTGCTTATTATGCCATGCTATGCTAGTAGACGTGGATTGGGTGAGTGATATCCATGACAGATGTGAGTTGATAATTTTAATGGTTTATCTAAGGTGGCTACTTAAACACACATCTGGGTGGATTGAGGCACCTGATGTCTATTAGGACTTGCCTGTTTTATTTTGGACCGCCACCCAGGCTCAAAGGGATCATAAGATCATTCATGCTAGAAACTTCCGTGTGCAGCCACATGCTACTATGGGCTCTGGCATAGTTGACTAAGTTGTGCAAACTCTTACGGGGTGGACTAGCAGATGTAGGGTTTGTAGGTGGTACGGTCTACCCCACATGTAAGGTGCTAGCGCTTCTGAAAGACTATGTCTCGGTCATCCGTTTCTCAAACACCATGTAGTGCGAGAAAACAAACGGAGGCGATCGAGTCATGTGGGGAAAAGTGCGCAAACCTCTGCAGAGTGTACAAACTAGTCATGATTAGCCGTGTCCCCAGTTATGGACAACTTGAGTATCTAGTACTTGAATATCATGTGAATCTCATCATGTTACTTCTAATTAATATTGTTGGGTTTTAATTGTTCACTTAATTGGGATCGGAATGCTGTCAACCATTCTCGATGTTTAACAACTACCATGATAGTTAAATAAATTTATTCCTTTGCAGTAGGGAAAAACTGGCTTTACGCAAAACTGTAACCATAGAGCTTTCCACCAGCCATATATGCATATAGTATAGCTGTTTCATTCCATCACTCTCTATGTGTTACATTGCCAGCATATTCCATGTGCTGACCCGTTTTCGGGCTGCAACTTCTCATGTTGCAGACTTTTCAGACGACGAGTAAGGTGCTTTTAGGTCGTGGTTCTATACTCAATGATGTCGTTGGAGTTGATGGACCCATTTATCTTCCGAGTCTTCCGCTGTTATCGTTATTAGATGGCCTTAAGCCATATTTATTGTAATAAGTTCTCTTTGAGACAACAATGTAATAAGTGTGTGATTGCCACTCTGCTATAAATCCTTCGATGTACTGTGTGGTGTCAGCATTACTGATCCAGGGATGACACCTGAGCACAGGGCACTTGATCCATTCGGGCCGGGTCGCCACAGTTTCCGTCTACTTGACATGGATGTGATGCCTATATTCATGATCATTGCGTTAGATATTGTAATAACTTTGCGCTTTTCTATCAATTGCTTGGCAGTAATTTGTTCACCCATCGTAATAATTTCTATCTTGAGAGAAGCCTCTAGTGAAACCTATGGCCCCGGGTCTATTTTCCATCATATAAGTTTCCGATCTCCAATCTTAGTTTCCTATTTGCTTCCTTTTGAATCTTTTACTTTCCAATCCATAAACCAAAAATACTTGAAATATTACTTTATCGTTTATCCATCTATATCAGATCTCACTTTCCAAATAACCATGAAGGGATTGACAACCCCTTTATCGCATTGGGTGAAAGTTGGTGTTTGTTTGTGCAGGTATTCGGTGGCTTGTCGCATTGTCTCCTACTGGATTGATACCTTGGTTCTCAAAAGCTGAGGGAAATACTTACTCTACTTTGCTGCATCACCCTTTCCTCTTCAAGGGAGAAACCAAGGCAAGCTCAAGAGGTAGCATTGGTCTGGTGGTACGAAACTTTTTGGATATCCAGAGTATGTGGAGAGTGCTTGATCCAGTGACGATTAAGCAAAGTATGGCTTGGCTGACTACGCTGGTTCCATCATCGACCACAGCTACAACAATATGAAGGATGCTATGACAGAAGATGACCACCATATATGGGCAGAAGCGCCCTTGTCCTTGAAGCACATCTATTATGCTTCCAGGGGCGCGTATGCCACCTACGATGTATACAGGCGCTTGGTGTACTTCCAAAAGGGGTTAGAGAGCTAGTGCCAGCATCTCGCCAAACCATCTAGGCGTTCGAGGAAGTCCGGAAGGAAGAATGAGTCAACCTAAAATGTTTCTTCTATTTATCTAGCTGATAGTCTGTACACTTTATTATACTGCTAGTGAGTCATAAGTTCAAATTTCCCGCAAGTTGAATCATCCTTTATTCTAGCGGTCTTCCCTAATTTGATCCACGTGCATGAGATATTTTACTTAAGACATTTATTTTGTTTCGGTTTCCCTAGCTATGATACAGAATGCGATAGCCATTTTTACCAAAAGATTATTTCAAATTTATAATAAATACTGTTCTCAACTGGGGTTGAATAGAGAAAGTTTCATTTTTTTTATTGAATAGAGAAAGTTCATTTTTTAAAATCAAAAAAGGGTCGCCCCCTCTGATTTTCCATTAATAGAGACCACATGGTCTTTCAAGCCCCTGATACAAACTACAGCTAGAAACTAAAGTAATCAACTAGCAGCACAAATCATACATGGTAGCAAGACCAACCAGACTTAACATGAAGGTCCAAAAAATAAAACTACGACAGAGGAAAGAAATAGTAGCTGAGAGATGCGCAGGCGACACCGCAGTACCCTGTGACTCCACACTTGCGATGATTTGTACAATTCACCTGCTACATGCTCTAGCAGCTTTGCTCCCAACATCATCACCTCTTTCTTTACCACCCTCATCTGCAATATAGACCATCCCATCATCCACAAGCAAATTAGCTAAACAAGAATCATAAGATCACTATACCATTTATTTTGTAATCTCACATTATTCCTGCATTACCAAAGAGTCAGGAACACAACTGATGCACTTCCCGCATCTCCTACGCAAACACTCATAGGTAGTTCTACCATCATAACTCCATGATCTAAATTATCAATAAAACCCCCTTAATGATTCCATTTGCATTACCATCATTCATGATTATAGCCAGGGAAACAGCAGCCAATAAAGCAACCACCTGTGTAAGCCCTATTTTGTGTCCTGAATAGGCACTGCTACACGTCGGTGCTATACAAATGGCTTTTAACCCCTTTCCGCGATGACATTTGGGACCGTCGCCAAGTGAGTGCGTGCGATAGGGTGTCCTTCCCACATGACCCAGAAACCGTCGAGGAGATGGAGCAATGATCCAGTGGCCTTCCAAAATGTAATCGTGTGCGATGAAACCCACACTAAATTCTTTCGCACGTGTGGTATCGGTGATTAAACGTTTCTAATGACACAGTGAAACCATACGGTCTATCGTAATGAACCGTTTGGGAAACAGTATGTAAGGCACATGGGCCAACATATGAATTGTGTGTGATTTGTGCCCCATCGCACATGAGTTTTCTGCATAGCCCGTCTACCATGCTAGACTCCATCGCACACGTTTGCCAACAATTACCGTCTGCGGTAATGTTCTATCACAAATGGTTCAGGAGCCCCGTCGGACACATACAAGTGCTGCAGACTGTTTGTAACTTGTTGGGTATCACCGACGGTTGCCGCAAGAGTGACGTGTGCTTTTCGTTTGGGAGCCCACACATTTCCTGAAAAAATTACGACTGAGATTGTATTTTACATTGGGAACGGTTAACTCCCAGTTCTCGTGTGCGATAACGCAATATGAAAAACGGTTCCGGAGACCCTACGCACACGTAGTAGCGCTGCAAATCGTTTGCGATCTGTTGTGTATCACCAATGGTTCCGCTACGATTGACGTATGCTTTCCGATGTGGATCGCACACCCTCATTTAGTGGAGCTGTGTTCGGAGCAATTGCCATGCTAAAACAAAAATATCCCATTTTGAATCGGCATGCAAAAAGCAAATTCGCCACAATATTCAATTGAACAAATAAACAAAAATATCCCATTTTGAATCGGCACGCAAAAAGCTAATTTGCCACAATATTCAATTGAACAAATAGTGTCCACAGGAAAAACATTCATCAAATTTCGCAACAATTGCAATTGAACATATGGTAGCTAAACTCCAATGATTTGTCCACATATATATGCATTATATAATTAATCATAGTGTACGAAATACGAAGACCTCATCAGATGTAAAACTATGGATTCATGTGTTATACGTTTAGCGGCTAACTCTTACTCAATGTTTCAGGAGAAGGCATGCTGAAATCTTCATTATCACCAGTGGGATTGATGTAGTGATCTAGGAACAAGTCGCTGATAAATCTCTGAACCATCGGCAATTCACCAGTCGGGAGCGGTCCAGGGGTCCTCGGTTTTAAGATGAGCTGCAGTATTTTTAAGATCAGAATGTACCATATGAGTGGAGTAGAAGATATTAATTAAGATAGACTTAATGGTACTAATTCGCGAGGATCGTCACAACTATCAGCAGATTTGCAGATGGAGATCATGTGTCTGCAAACATAGTATCCACAAAGGTTGGTCCCTGCTTCTTGCCGAGGACACTGAAATTTTTTGTACATAATTAGTCATGTATTAGTCCTGTTAGGAACAACCTAACCGGTGTTAGATGTATTATTTTTCTTTGGACAAAATAGGAAGAGGTTTATTTAGAAGCTTGAAGATTTGACTAGCGTAAGGAAAGGTACTTGCAGAGTGTTGGATAAATTTTCCGAAACTAATGGATTTCAGTGTGTTACCAGAGAAATGATCTCGTGCTGCAGAGGTAGTTCCCTCTTGAACAGGTTCCCTGGTTTAGTTTTCCACAATGCGAGCACACTACAAATGATGATGAATTTTGACAAAATCAATTATTGAACCAGATATGAATGCAAATTAATTTGAACATCATAGAATTCAATACCTATCCATGAATTGTTGAAGATGCGTCAAATCCTAAGCATTTGCTTACTCTTTGAGGGAATCGATGTAGTAAACTGTGTTCTTGTTTTGAACAATGAATACCAATATCTAGTGATCGCTACATATTAAGAAAGCCATGAACTTACGAATTATATCAAAATGTGAAAGACAATAAGTGTATGCGTGGTTGTTTACTTGACTTACCGTTCATGATATGGCCAGAGAAATGATTCTGCATGGGACGTGTTTTCGAAGAGACGGACAACCATGTTAATGACCTAGTCCCGTAGGTCCTTACCATGTATTGTTGTGCCATTTGCTAATTCAGGATCTATGAAATACACACCCTCCCTTCTTCTTCTCTGCGTGTTCAATCCCCTGAGAGGAATAAAATGCAGTTAGCTCTTTATCATTTACATCCTTGTATGAAGAAGTTGATCAGAGTTTGCTAAGTACTTACAAAATCAGGCATCTAACAAGAGTGGCATCGAGCACGTGGAATTTGAAGAAGAGATGTAAGTCCTCAAAACTCACATTAATGGAACCAGCATCGTGTCGGAAATGATCTCTATTGTAGTGGACTAGCAAACCATGAAGACATGCTGACATTTGATCCATGCAATGTTCATGTAACTCACGGCAACTGAAGCTGCACTCATCAAAGTATTCACCAACAAGAAATGGCTGGCCATGGACGTAATTGCATGATTCAAGTACGCCTGCTTCACTTTTAGCAAGCAGCAAACGTACTTCTTCATCATCCATGGCGTCAGAAATAATATTACTCCCCGATTCGAAAAAGCTGCTGTTAATTTGGTTCTAGGCGATGAGTACTTTAAGTACGAGGCAATCGTTCTCTTTCCTCTTCACTCTCTCACCGCGCTTCCTCGTGGTCGTTGGTGTAGCCTTTTTGGCCACTTCTTTCTTGGTACGTCTGGTTGCCTGCAAGGTAGACTTCCAATCGGACGGTGAAGCTTGGACGGACTGCTTAGTAGACGGTTTATCTATGTCGGACCACTGAGCTAGCGGTGCTGCTGTGACGGACTGCTGGGCTGTAGGAGTAGAGGCATCAGACTACTGACCATGCGTTGAAGCAATGTCGGTTTTTTGCGCAGGTGGTGCCAACTTGTCGATGTGCCGAGGAGGCCGTGCCAATGCGTTGGTTTGCTGACCAGGAAGTGCTGACGCATTGGTATGTTGATCACGCAATTGTGGACCGACGGACTGATGAGCGGTCGGTTCTGGACCTACAGACTGCTTAGCACACGGTTCCAAAGCATCAGACTGATTAGCAGTCTGTTCCACCAGGTTGGTCTGCTGAGCATGTGCTGCAGCTAGGTCTCCCCCCGCTGCTTCAGTGACCGGCATCGGAACCGGTGGTGTGTCTTCAACAGTTGTAGGCCTTGCCACTGGCTTCTTTGGGGTGGAGGATGACATGGCCTGTACGCCAAAAAGTCGGGCTGGCTAATCACAGGTTGATGCATCAGCCCGCGGGAGCTGCTGTGGGAAGGAGAGCGTCACCGGTTGAGGGGCGATTGTGGTTGCTCTTGGCGGGGCTTCAGGGATCTCATTGATGAACTCTATTTCCTTTCATGGCCACTTGATGTGATGTAACAATGTTTCTCCGAAGGTCCTTTGCTCATCGAAGTCTCCTAGGATATTCTTCTAGGCAAATTCATTGAATCCAGGCTTTACTTCAGTCATGTAGCAATTCACACAGCCCGACTTTAATGGCACATTATCCAAGAAGATGCCATCTTCCAAGAAGGGTGGTCAAACCCAGGCTGTTGCACATTTTAATGTACCTTCATAATGTGTAAGCATGCCCTGTAGTCTGTCTTTCATTCTAGGTAGATCAGCTATAGCATCATCACGAGCAGTTGCAGTCTCAGTGTTGCTGGGGTCAACTGATGCACAACTACTCTTTTGCAGTGTTGTCATCCAATAAGCAGCATTGTGACGCCCCGAGACCGTTGTGCCAGTTGTCGTCCAGTTATTCGTTGTTGTTGCCATGTCATTTGCTTGCGTGACGCATCTTGCCATGTCATCATGTGCATTGCATCATCATGTTTTCAAAACTTGCATCCGTCCCGGTCTCCTGGTTCTCTCCGTTGTCCGTTCTGAGCCCAGGTACACTTGCACGAGCCCGCGGCATGTCCGAAATATTATTTTATAAGTGGTCGGAAAATGTTCTCAGAATGGGATGAAAGTTGGTGTGCGGTGTTGTTATGTTGTAGGTAGGCCGCCTGTCAATTTTCGTCGCATTCGGAGTTCGTTTGACGCCCCAACGATTAACTATAGCGGCAATATAGCCGGTCTAACGTCGGACGTTTTCGGTCTCCAGAAACAGTCGCCGGGCCTCCCTCTCTTCTCTCCTCTCAGCTCGAGACCGTCTACACATCCCACGACCTACCGCTATGTCCAACCTAACCTCTCTCGTCACAGTGCACCGACCCCTCGCGCGCGCGTGTGAAATCTTTCCCGGACCCGACCCGGACTGTCGCCACCGTTGTGTCCGGAACATCCCCAAACATCTACAAAACATCTTCGTTTTGTTAATTGGACTTATTAGTCTATTTTTTTCTTGACCGCCCGATTACAATCGGACGGACCGAATACCCCCCTAACCTAATCCAATAACGTATATAAGTGGGCAACCCTAAATTTTAGGCGACTTGTCTCATCCATCATCCTGGCCGCCGCCACCTGCCTGCCTTCTCTTTCCTCGGGATCTCACCCAATCCAATCTACCAACCAGCGCTCCCCCATGTTCCTCCTCGATCCTCATCACTCACAGTCTCCAACACCCATCGACCGAGCCAGTCGAGGGCCTCGTCCCCGAGCCGAGCTCCATGGAAGAGGTGCAGCGCTCCGTCCTTCGCTGCCTTGCGTCCGAGCACCTGCCACATCGAGCTCCCGCAGAAGCTCCTCCATCATGGACGTCGGGTCCCAAGGGCGTGCCTCTCCTCCTCCTTCATCCCGTCGCCTCGCCGCTCCAGCAACCGGGTCATGCCACCGCTCCCCGTCTCCTCCTCCTCTCTTTTTCCTGCTCTCTCTGTCCCGAGCTCACCTCTCTCTCCCTCTCATTCTGCAGGACGCCAAATTGTTGCCGGAGCCATAAACAATGCGCCAAGTCCCGCTGCCGGCAGCGCCCCGGCCGTCCTCGTCCATGCGCTCGAGACAGCGAGCTAGGACCTCGCTGCGTCCCTGGTCTCCTCCGAGCGCCGCCCCTTTGCGTTCTCCACCGCGCTCGAGCCGCCCAAGTCCCAGGACGCCATGGTCGGCCTCCTCCGTTCGATCCCCATGGCGCCTCGACCTCCTCTCCAGCCGCGCGCTAAAACCAGTACCTCTTCGCCCAGATCTGCCGCCCTGCTCTGTTCTTCGCCGTTTGCCGCTAGGACCTGCGCCGCCGGAGTCATCCTCCTCGCCTGCAACCACGGAAGCACCAAGCTCCTGCGCCCGCGGCCCCTGCCTCGACCGCCTCCTATTCATCGGGAGAGGACGAACGCCTCGAGCGTTGACTGCGTCCACCTCCTCGCTAGGCCCAACACGCTCCTCCTTGCCCCTGTCAGCCCAAGATGCAAGCCGGCCTGTTGGCCCAATGTGAGATTTCCGCCCAGCCCTTGGACCGTGCATGGTTGGGCCAGCTAGATACGGCCCGTTATGTTTTTTTCCTGTCCAGCGATTTTAGTAATTATCCAGATGCTGCCTGTTTTGCAGAAAAGCCCCTAAACTTCATGCATTTAATAACTTCACAACCGAGCATCGGATTAAAACAAACTTTATATGTAAAATGTCTAGAATTTTGTGTAGTTTCATAATGTGTCGTTTTCATCCATGTTTGAAATGTTTAAAATGCTGTTTGTTTAAATTTTCTTAAATAACTTGCTAAAATGCTTTAATTCATAACTATTTGACCGTAACTCCGAATTTAACAAACTTTATCTGTAAATGGGGTGGAAAAATGCCTGGGGTAGAACAGTACCATAACCAAAATATTCTCATGAGGATTTTCCGGATTTGTTGTTCGTTGTTTCCGGTCCCATTTAAATTGTTTAGATAGTATAGTTTTATTATGCTTCACCCTCTTGCCATGTTAATCAACATTTAATCTTGTTGGGTACATAAACGAGAGAGAGCTAAATAAGTCATGTGGTATTTTCTTCAATATGCAACTCCATTGCATATTGAGCTCCACTTAATTTGTAGTTTTGTTTGTGCACTTTGCCATGCCATGCCTCTTTAAACTGGACATGCATCATACTTGGTTGCGCATCGTGCCATGCTTATGTGTTGTTTGTTTACTATGTTGTGTGCTTCTTTCCGGTGTTGCTTCTTCGGGTTGGTTCCGGTAACGTCGTGATTGTGACGATCCGTTCGACTTCGCCCGTGTGTCTTCTTCATGAACTCGTTCTTCTTCCTTGCGGGATTTCAGGCAAGATGACCATACCCTCGAAATCACTTCTATCTTTGCTTGCTTAGTTGCTCACTCTTTTGCTATGCCTATGCTGTGATACCTACCACTTGCTCATCATGCCACCCATATTGTTGAACCAAGCCTCTAACCCACCTTGTCCTAGCAAACCGTTGATTGGCTATGTTACCGCTTCGCTCAGCCCCTCTTATAGCGTTGTTAGTTGCAGGTGAAGATTGAAGTTTGTTCCTTGTTGGGACATGGAGATGTTGTTCCTTGTTGGAACATGTTTACTTGTTGGGATATCACAATATATCTTATTTAATTAATGCATCTATATACTTGGTAAAGGGTGGAAGGCTCGGCCTTATGCCCGCTGTTTTGTTCCACTCTTAACGCCCTAGCTTCCGTCATATCGGTGTTATGTTCCTGGATTTTCTGTTCCTTACGTGGTTGGGTTATAATGGGAACCCCTTGATAGTTTGCCTTGATTAAAGCTTTTCCAGCAATGCCCAACCTTGGTTTTACCATTTTCCACCTAGCCATTTCTTTTTTCCCTTAGGAGTCGCGCTCCTGAGGGTCATCATTATTTTACCCCCCCCCCCCGGGCCAGTGCTCCCCTGAGTGTTGGTCCAACCTGTCAGCTGCCGGTGGCCACCAGGGCAACTTTGGGCTGGCCTACCCGTACCTAAGACAATCTGAGTGTGCCCTGAGAACGAGATATGTGCAGCTCCTATCGGGATTTGTCGGCACATTCGGGCGGTGTTGCTGGATTGGTTTTAACTTATCGAAGTGTGTTGAAGAACCGGGATACCGAGTCTGATTGGAATGTCTCGGGAGGAGGTCTATTCCTTAGTTGTCCGTGAGAGCTTGTCATGGGCTAAGTTGGGACTCCCCTGCAGGGATTTGAACTTTCGAAAGCCGTGCCCGCGGTTATGGGCAGATGGGAATTTGTTAATGTCCGGTTGTAGATAACTTGAACGTTAACTTAATTAAAATGAATCAACTGCGTTTTTAACCGTGATGGTCTCTTCTCGGTGGAGTCCGGGAAGAGAACACGGTGTTGGAGTGATGCTTGATGTAGGTTGTTATAGGATCACTTCTTGATCATAGTTCTTCGTTCATGCTTTGCCTTCTCTTGTCGCTCTCTTTTGCGAATAGGTTGGCCACCATATATGCTAGTCGCTTGCTGCAACTCCACCTCATACCTTTACCTTACCCATAAGCTTAAATAGTTTTGATCGCGAGGGTGCGAGATTGCTGAGTCCCCATGACTCACAGATACTTCCAAAACCAGTTTGCAGGTGCCGTTGAACCGAGCATGTGACGCAACCAAGCTCAAGGAGGAGCTCGATGAAGATCTTGTCCGTTGTGTTGTTTCGTTCTAGTTGATCAGTAGTGGAGCCCAGTTGGGGTCGATCTGGGACCTTGTCTCTTTTGGGGTTCTTCTTTTATTTTGGTTCCATAGATGGACCTTGGTTGTATCTGGTTGATGTAATGCTTGTGTGAAGTGGCGATTGTAAGCCAACTATGTACCTCTTTCCCTTATGTATTACATGGGTTGTGTGAAGATTACCTCACTTGCGACATTGCTTTCAATGCAGTTATGCCTCTAAGTCGTGCTTCGACACGTGGGAGATATAGCCGCATCGAGGGCGTTACAAGTTGGTATCAGAGCCTTCCTCGACCTTAGGAGCCCCGATTGCTTGATCGTTTTTAGCAGCCGTTGTTGAATCTAGAAAAATGTTTTGAGTCATTTAGGATTTATATACCGGAGAGTTTAGGAATTCTTTTTACTCCCCAGTCTCCTCATCGCTCTGGTATGGCATCCTGACGTAGAGTTTTGACTCTTCTCTTCTCAAATTTCACTAATTTTTTTTAGGATCATGCGGGTATCTTGGAATCGTTTCGATGGTTTTGTGACGAGAACATTGTCTTGGTGCCTCCTGTCAGGGGTTTTGTGGCAGTGTCCCGGGGAGTTGAGCTCCGAGGTGTTGTCGTCATAATTTTATCGTTACAGTTCTAGAATACCTGAGATTAGTTTCGCCGACATCGAAAATCTCTTTTATGCAGTTGTTGGTGAGATAACCTCAACGCCACCCAGTACTGGGGCGGGAGTTCGGGAGTATTGCCATAACTCGTATAACGGATGCTTTTCGAAGGTTGAGGTTGACGATTTCCGAAGGTTTCTTGGTTATGTGTTGAAGGATGGATACAGCTGGATGTAGGATTTGTTAGTTTGGGTGAGATATTATGCTTCCCCTGTATCCCCAACACCTGATTGCATAAACGGAAAGGTTCGGGAGTTTATAAGTGGGAATTTAAGTAGTTCTTAGGATATCTTTCGACAGATGTATGCTATGAAATTGGGGTTCGACGTCTAGTGGTCCGCCTATTCATGGTTGGTTTTACAGTGGTCTCGTTGTGTCTTAAAGAGTGCTTGGCTATGCCGACTCGGGGACGCTTCGTATGTCATGTGCACTGCCTTGTACATGATGGTGTTGTACAATCGAGCCCGTGTAGGCCCCACCACGAAAACTTCAGACGAAATCTCTATCATATGTTTGCTCTAACTTATTCTGCAAGCCAATCCTTTGTTTTTGTTTGGAGTTGTGGTATTCGAGTTGCTTCAATGTCAAGTGTTGATTCCATACCTTCCTCAAATGGTGTTCTCATACTCCGATGTGGATACCAATCCTTCTTGATCATCAAGATTGTCTCGTCAATCCTTTTCACCGGCGTGTTTCTCTTCAAGTGGATCCGATCATTCCAATATCAGCAAGATCTATTACTAGTTCTCAACGGTGTTGTTTTCATCCATCTCCAAGTTGCTTTTGTTTTTCCCGCCCACCCACCCCTTTTTCTTCAAGGACTCAGATTTCTTATTCAAGTATCCTTCTATTGATGGGAAGCCTCTCCATTTCTTTTTCCGTTAATGTTCTTATCCGGTGATTCTCATGAAGATTTTAATGGAGCTTCAAGTTCGTCACTCTTCACTCATTTTCTTCTCCGGTGGATTCAATTCAAGCTTTGTTGATCATATTCCTTTCCTCATTTCAAGGCTTTCTCATGCCGGCGCAATTCTTAATCGTTCACCTCCCGATATCCTATTGTCCCGGAGTGCTCAAGATATCTCAGAAGGCTCGTCTTTTCATTCAAGATCAGTTCAACCTATTTCGAGGTTGTTATCTCATTCAAGCCATTTAATTCAACTGGTGCAACCTCTCTTTTAAATCATTTCAATGGTGCTTCTCTTGAGTGGGCCCTAACCCACAGGTCTTTTCCCATGATCTTACCGGACTCTTCCAATCTTCCCGGAGCTATCCTCATATTTCTTTTCAAAGTTTGACGTAAGAATGAGTTATCATTAGTCAAATGCTTTTCTCCAAGATCTTTCAAATTTTTTCATCATTGGCTCTACCTTTTCTATTATTCATTCTGAAGTGTCTATTTCCATCGTAATTCCCAGATTTTGAAGATAGAAGAAGATTTTCCCTCCAAATCATATCCGTTCTCTCAAGATTCATGGTGCTAGCTTGTTTCCATCCTCTCATAATTATTTTCGATTGCGAGAATCCTTTTTCACCCATTAGGAGATATTCAAGGGTATTTTCAGTTCGATTATCCAGAGCCCATCATTTCAGAAGACTTGTTCATTCTCAGCTTTCAGCTCTCATTCCCCAAATCTCATCGGTGCATCGTTCAAATATCCTCTAATCAGTTCATGATCTCTTCGTTCTTTTGTATCTAAATTCTCTCATGTATCTTCGTTCATTTGCTAATTCTTCTCGGTGTTCCTTTATCTACCCTTCGGTCATTTTAATTCTTACGGTGGTTCATTCAAGAGTTTTCTTCCTTCGTGTATCATATCTATGCATTCGTGCTTTTCAAATTCTACCGATGGATCGTTGAAGACTTTCTCAAGTTTGCACTATATCTCGCTTAATCCTTTCTATGAGAATAAGTAGTATGCCAATTCCATTGATTGTCATCAATTTAATTGGTGAAGGATAAGCATAATGTAATTCTTATTCTTGTTTCATCCAAGTGATTAATTCCTTATTCCGGAGGCTCACAAAATTCTTGATCTCAATTGTTTCATCTTCTATTTTCCCGGAGTTCCTACCTCTCGCAATTATATCACCACGGAGATCCATCTAATCATTGCAAGGCTTCAACCTTATTCTTTTCATCCTTCATTTCGTTCGATCATTCTTTTATTACCGGAGTTCTTTATGGAGGCTACATGATGGTTCACAAAGGATGTAATTCCTTCTCGAGGTGTTCATCGAGATTCTTTTCTAAGGAACTCAAGTTTGCTTCATCTTGTAATCCGGAGTGCAATTCTTCCTTCCGTATCAATAGAGGTGGTATTATGTCATTCTTGATAATTTGAGTTCATGTTTCATGATTCACATGTTGTCAAGGATGAGATATTTTAAATCCATCAATCTCGTCAATTGACTTATCTTGGGTTATATTTCACCTAAAACTTTCCCTAAGGATTGTTGCTAATTATGGTGCTTATAAATGATCCAAGATCTTCTTTATCCTCCTGGTGGAAATATCTTTCTCGCCAATTTGTTCATACCAATCCAATTCTTTTCCCGCGAGTGGCAGGTTGTCACCTCTTAATTGAGATGTATTCCATAAGACCATATCAAGCGTATTCTTTTCATTGTTGGTGTTCCAACAACTCCGTTCGACCCTTCTCCTAAAGATGCCTTTTCAAACTCTTTTGTGGCAGAACTTGGCATTTTCTTCTCCATCCTCCTATTTCTATTATCTATCTTCTATTCTTTTGTTCTGGAGGCATTGCGATGTTGTTATTTTCACCCATCATCTCGTTTTGTCAAAGATCATGTTCTTTTCATGCCTATCCATTTAACCGGAGTGTTGTGCCCTTCTGTTCAAGTTCTTTTCGTCTTATTAAGTTTCATATCTCTTTCTACCGGAGTGCTGTCCGAATTTGTTCTTCCTTGTCCCTCTTTTCTAACGGAGTGTTTTTCAACTTCGTGCATCTCCGTTGTATTCTTTTCTCGAAATGGCTTAACCTCTCAAGGTTCTTTGGTTTCTCTCGTTTGTCAAAGAAGCAACTTAGTCTTACCTCTTGTCTTTCTCTTTCGTTTTTCACTCCGGTGCCATTCTAGATCTCGGGACGAGATCCTCTCGTAGTGGTGGAGTGTTGTGACGCCCCGAGACCGATGTGCCAGTTGTCGTCCAGTTATTCATTGTTGTTGCCATGTCATTTGCTTGCGTGTCGCATCTTGCCATGTCATCATGTGCATTGCTTCATCATGTTTTCAAAACTTGCATCCATCCCGGTCTCCTGGTTCTCTCCGTTGTCCGTTCTGAGCCCAGGTACACTTGCACGCGCCCGTGGCATGTCCGAAATATTATTTTATAAGTGGCCGGAAAATGTTCTCAGAATGGGATGAAAGCTGGTGTGCGGTGTTTTTATGTTGTAGGTAGGCCGCCTGTCAATTTTCGTCGCATTCGGAGTTCGTTTGACGCCCCAACGATTAACTATAGCGGCAGTATAGCCGGTCTAACATCGGACTTTTTCGATCTCCAGAAACAGTCGCCGGGCCTCCCTCTCTTCTCTCCTCTCAGCTCGAGACCGTCTACACAGACCACGACCTGCCGCCAGGTCCAACCTAACCTCTCTCGTCACAGTGCACCGACCCCTCGCGCGCGCGTCCGAAATCTTTCCCGGACCCGACCAGGACTGTCGCCACCGTTGTGTCCGAAACATCCCCAAACATCTACAAGACGTCCCCGTTTTGTTAATTGGACTTCTTAGTCTATTTTTTCTTGACCGCCCGATTACGATCGGACGGACCGAATACCCCCCTAACCTAATCCAATAACGTATATAAGTGGGCAACCCTAAATTTTAGGCGACTTGTCTCATCCATCATCCTGGCCGCCGCCACCTGCTTGCCTTCTCTTTCCTTGGGATCTCACCTGATCCAATCCACCAACCAGCGCTCCCCCATGTTCCTCCTTGATCCTCATCACTCACAGCCTCCAACACCCATCGACCGAGCCAGTCGACGGCCTCGTCCCCGAGCCGAGCTCCATGGAAGAGGTGCAGCGCTCCGTCCTTCGCTGCCTTGCATCCGAGCACCTGCCGCATCGAGATCCCGCAGAAGCTCCTCCGTCATGGACGCCGGGTCCCAAGGGCGTGCCTCTCCTCCTCCTTCATCCCGTCGCCTCGCCGCTCCAGCAACCGGGTCATGCCACCGCTCCCCGTCTCCTCCTCCTCCTCTCTTTTTCCTGCTCTCTCTCCCGAGCTCACCTCTCTCTCCCTCTCGTTCTGCAGGACGCCAAATTGTTGCCGGAGCCATAAACAACGCGCCAAGTCCCGCCGCCGGCAGCGCCCCGGCCGTCCTCGTCCATGCGCTCGAGACAGCGAGCTAGGACCTCGCTGCGTCCCTGGTCTCCTCCGAGCGCCGCCCCTTTGCGTTCTCCACCGTGGTCGAGCCGCCCAAGTCCCAGGACGCCATTGTCGGCCTCCTCTATTTGATCCCCATGGCGCCTCGACCTCCTCTCCAGCCACACGCTAAAACCAGTTCCTCTTCGCCCAGATCCGCCGCCCTGCTCTGTTCTTCACCGTTTGCCGCTAGGACCTGCGCCGCAGGAGTCATCCTCCTCGCCTGCAACCACGACAGCACCAAGCTCCTGCGCCCGCGGCCCCTGCCTCGACCGCCTCCTGTTCGTCGGGAGAGGATGAACGCCTCGAGCGTTGACTGCGTCCACCCCCTCGCTAGGCCCAACACGCTCCTCCTTGCCCCTGTCAGCCCAAGATGCAAGCCGGCTGTTGGCCCAATGTGAGATTTCCGCCCATCCCTTGGACCGTGCATGGTTGGGCCAGCTAGATATGGCCCGTTATGTTTTTTTCCTGTCCAGCGATTTTAGTAATTATCCAGATGCTGCCTGTTTTGTAGAAAAGCCCCTAAACTTCATGCATTTAATAACTTCACAACCGAGCATCGGATTAAAACAAACTTTATATGTTAAATGTCTAGAATTTTGTGTAGTATCATAATATGTCATTTTCATCCATGTTTGAAATGTTTAAAATGCTGTTTGTTTAAATTTGCTTAAATAATTTGCTTAAATGTTTAAAATGCTTTAATTCATAACTATTTAACCGTAACTCCGAATTTAACAAACTTTATATGTAAATGGGGTGGAAAAATGCCTAGTTTAACATGGTGGCCTCACTTTGTATGTTTAACAACAATGAAATATGGTTTAGGGCAGAACAGTACCATAACCAAAATATGCTCATGAGGATTTTCCGGATTTGTTGTTCGTTGTTTCCGGTCCCATTTAAATTGTTTAGATAGTATAGTTTTATTATGCTTCACCCTCTTGCCATGTTAATCAACATTTAATCTTGTTGGGTACATAAACGAGAGAGAGCTAAATAAGTCATGTGGTGTTTTCTTCAATATGAAACTCCGTTGCATATTGAGCTCCACTTAATTTGTAGTTTTGTTTGTGCACTTTGCCATGCCATGCCTCTTTAAACCGGACATGCATCATACTTGGTTGCGCATCGTGCCATGCTTATGTGTTGTTTGTTTACTATGTTGTGTGCTTCTTTCCGGTGTTGCTTCTTCGGGTTGGTTCCGGTAACATCGTGATTGTGAGGATCCGTTCGACTTCGCCCGTGTGTCTTCTTCGTGGACTCGTTCTTCTTCCTTGCAGGATTTCAGGCAAGATGACCATACCCTCGAAATCACTTCTATCTTTGCTTGCTTAGTTGCTCGCTCTTTTGCTATGCCTATGCTGCGATACCTACCACTTGCTCATCATGCCACCCATATTGTTGAACCCAGCCTCTAACCCACCTTGTCCTAGCAAACCGTTGATTGGCTATGTTACCGCTTCGCGCAGCCCCTCTTATAGCGTTGTTAGTTGCAGGTGAAGATTGAAGTTTGTTCCTTGTTGGACATGGAGATGTTGTTCCTTGTTGGAACATGTTTACTTGTTGGGATATCACAATATATCTTATTTAATTAATGCATCTATATACTTGGTCAAGGGTGGAAGGCTCGGCCTTATGACTGGTGTTTTGTTCCACTCTTGCCGCCCTAGCTTCCGTCATATCGGTGTTATGTTCCTGGATTTTGCGTTCCTTACGCGGTTGGGTTATAATGGGAACCCCTTGATAGTTCGCCTTGATTAAAGCTTTTCAAGCAATGCCCAACCTTGGTTTTACCATTTGCCACCTAGCCTTTTCTTTTCCTTTGGGAGTCGCGCTC